>NC_059534.1:40000-343030 GCF_905147795.1 Pieris rapae | reverse complement strand
ATACCTACCAGTGTAGTAAATCAAAGCCCGACAGACAAACATAATGCACAATATGTCCTTCGGGTGTCTGCTTTTATACCTCGGAAACAATATATTTTTTGCCGACAAACTTTGAGCCTGGCTTAGTATACTCCAAACTCGTCGTTATATAACAACTAGGCTCACCTGATGTTAATATCGTGATCATGATGTGACGTTGACACCTACCATGGATCACACCAGAGAATCGTTCTCCAGTTTTTTATTGGGTACGATTTTGATGGACCCTAAGTCAAATTGGTTGAGATATATTTCAGGAGGCTGATTCTCAAACTCAAATCTTTCGTTATAGTTTATTACAATAAAGATCTTGGTTAGGCATAGTAGTGTTGTGAGAGCATCATCATAGTAAATACAATTCTATTCTCACAAGATACTTAAGATTTAGTTGCTTTGGCTTCACATTGCGAAAAAGAGAAAGTACTTAACATTATTAATAAACTTAACTTTTATAAAATAAATTAGTCTATTGGTCAGATACTCTGTCACAGTGTAATAACACCTCTTGTATATAATAATTTATTTAATGATTTGGTAAATCTCAAAGTATTCAGACACCATGGTGGTGCCCAAAAAGTGCCTTTTAAATGCTGTTTTTAAATCTAATATGAGTCATGCGGATATTGCTCATGGATATTCTCAATGCCAGAAGGCTCATCTGTACGTTGCCTTATAAGAATTGGAAAACCCTTTAGGACCTTAAGTGGAATTAATCCGGGATTACTTCAGCGGGCAGATAGCTCTACATAGTGGTGGTGCTCGGCAAAATCTGCCTTAAAAAAATGCTTAGGCTTATGAAATTTCACCTGTAACCTTGACCTGCGATGATGAAACGAAGGTGCTACCTGCAGCTGGAGAATAGATTATTTGAACCGCCAGAAGGCTTGCAGTGTGTTGCCAGGCTTTTAAGCAGTTGTGGATGCGAGAGGATATGGAGCCCTGACTGATGATCAGCAGGAGGTATTAATCCGAATCTTGTTGGAAGGCGGTAAAATGAAGAGAGATCCCACATCCCTTCCCATTACCAAGTGATTATTGTGTCAATTAATATTTTTATTTTAAATAAGTATATAGAGAAGCACGATTGACAAAATTAACGTGATATAATAGAACGGATTTTGATATAGTTTTCATTAATAGTATGTACCTGAGGATGGCGTTAATGTAATTTTGGGCCAAAATCTTTATACACAAGCTAATAATTTTATAGAACATCGTAGTATAGTACCAAAAAAATAAAATAAACTCACCGTTTTCTCTCTGGTACCAGCAAGATCTGAAAATAAAAAAAATACATAGCTAATTGGTTTGCAAAACTAACGAAACCAGTAACCCATCATGATGGTAACCACAGCATGTGTCGCTTAACTTAAAAAATTACAACATTCATTTATATCTAAATTTTATAAATGAAAAAAAATTCGCCTCATAAAAATAATTAACAATCAAAGCCATGACGCCAGGATGTGTCGCTTAAATTTAGTAATCTATTATAATCATGTCTAATTTATAAAAATTAAATCATCTTTACCATTTACCATGAACCGGTAACCCATCACAACCCAGACCACAATATGTGTCGCTTAACTTTAGTAATCAACTATTTATTTCTGGATTACATGAAAGAAATAATTTACCTGATCCTAAAACAGCTGAAAATCCAAAGGGACCATCCCAGGAACTCCTGAAATATATTTTATGAAGTGCGTTTTTGTGGAAGAAAAGGGAGAGAGCGATTAAGACTGATTGAGACAGAGTGAGAAAGAGAGATCGAGAAAAAATACACACTAGCAGTTGATGTATTCGTTATGTAGTTACATATCAGAACTTGAGATGGTAATTCTGTCGCATAACGTTTTGTGCAGTATACGCAGATTTCTTATTTATTTATATTATCGTTAGCACGTATACAGTGTATAAACAAGTGTGAATATAGATTTACAAATACATGGAGTGATCATATACTTGTACACGATCAGCTATTGGGGCTTTTAGCTCAGTAATAATTAATTTACAAAGAAGTTTCACTTCTGACTTGTGTTCTTTGTACGCACGCACTTTTTTAATATTAGATGTTATGAAAACTGAATTGAAATGAAAAATTTAATATGCTTTCCAAGGAATTTGCGTACATACATACAGACCCACGTGGAAATAGCATGGACTGGAGCATCATCAAATATTGCACGACTCCAATTCGACGTTTTTATTTATAGCACAGGCGACAACGGACAAACTGGCAGGAGGCTCACCTGATGTTCAGTGATACGGCCCATGGGCATTACTAGAGGGTTAGCAAGTGCCTTTTAAGATATGATACGCTCTTGAAGGATCCTAAGGCACATTGGTTCGAGAATAAATCAGGCTGGTTCTTTACGGTGGTGCCAAAAATGTTTTAGAAAACCGTTCAGTTGTGGACTTCGAGGTGATACGGGTAGAATTTCATATGCCTGATGATGATTATACTCATCTGCAGATATTAATCCGATCAACTCCGAACACTGTCCGTGGTTAATTCGGTAGCAGACGCCAAGGGATCAAGCCGTTCGAAAATTTTGTATGGAACGGTGTGGTTCACTTAATATGGCTGCAGAAAGCTTTGTTACCTCATCAGTTTTACTTGGAAGTTAGAGAAGGGCTATTGGCAAGCTCCGAATCAAATGTTCAAATTTAACATAATTTACCCACTTTTGATCGCTCAACTGCCGCTTCATCAGCTGCAGCTTTTTCCCTCCATCAGTTTTTACCGTTTCTATGGCTGATGATTTGAAAACGAGGAGAAATGCCCCCACAACCGAAGCAGAGAACAACACAAGCAAGCAAGCAATACATGTATACTCCGATGCCAGGACTTTCTTCAAGCTGAAAGGTATCCATTTATTGAAATGGTTTCAATTGATTCTTAATCGACAATAATTTTTATGATTATTGATGATGATGGTTGATGAGTAAATATTATTAATATATTGAATAGAGTAGTGCTGCCCTGGTGGCTTCATACTCTCATCTCTGAGAGGGAGAACCATAGCTGGACCGTATGTTGTGCGCATTTAACAACACTTATACGAAGGAAAGCATCTAAGAAAACTGGCTTGGTTAACTCCTGATCACCTGATCACCTACTTGCATTGCAAAATGACCATGAAACAGATACAGAAATCTCAGACCCAGACCTCTAAAGGTTGGATCATGGATCGTTCGTGGACAGATCAGTTAGTGATCAGCTTTCTGTGACTGACACACGCCAACTTTTCGCTTAAGATCCGTTAATTCCCTTAAGGTCTAAAATCAGCAATATTCTCCAAATTCCTTTGGCCAAAACGAATTCTTCTCTCTTTCGAATTCTACGCGATTTTACGGACTGAACACAGCTTATCTGGAGCTGGATATATTCGGTAGCGGGCTGATCGATTTTAGAAAAAGCTTCGTTGGGTGGCTTTCTCGAACCTAATTCGCTGATGAATTCTTTTCTGCTTTACCAAAACCTAACACTTATGTTAACTTTAATTGTGATACATTGAAGATTGAAGATTTTGTAAAATATGCCGTAGATTTAGTACAACGCCTGATGTCGTAAACTTAATAAATAAATAATATTCAATTGATTTAAAAAAAGATTGAATTTTATTAAAATTTCATCTCACGCGCAAGATACACACGAGCAGGTATCATCTGCCGACTTTGGTGGTTTCGCGCCCTGGAAAAAAACGTAAAATTTAATAATTTGAGGCGGAGTATTCTATTCGTCAATCTAAATCTCTCTAGTGTCAAATCTAAATGAAAAGAACAAGAGAAGAAAACCAGATGTGTTGTTCCTACTGCAAAAGTGAACGGCCCTGTGGGCTGTGATGGATACTTGCTGCCATCACAAACTAATAATTGGCGTGAAAGGCGAACGCAACCGACCGTATATCAGAATGCGGATAAGGCTCTGCTGTTCGCATCCCGCCTAGGGGGATTGCTGGGGCCATGGGGTATGCGTAAAGTGACCATTTATTCTTCGACTCAAAACGGGGTATAATTTAGGTCAAATAATAAGTAGTCAATGCAAAAAAACAAAGTAACTTATTTAGACAAAGTTACTTACGAATGACAAAATAAAGGTAACCAAAATATTTAGTAATATACATATAGAAGCACAAATTTGTTCAATATTATTATATATTAATATCAAATATTACTGGTGACGATTTCAAATAAGAAACTCTTGCCACGTTGATTTTATATTCTGCTGCTCAAATTGTCGTTCTCAAAACAGGACAATTTTGCGTTCCACAGTTCATTTCGGGGACACCGGGACTCGTAATTAACTGGGACTGTCCTGTCTGGTCACGTTTGGTATGCGTAATGCTAATGTGAAAAAAACTAACATGAGTCCACCAGGTTTCCTTGACTCCTCCATGTCCCGGCTGAAATTAAAAATATATTAAGAGTAACTAATAAATGTCAATCCTATACATTATTTAACATACGCCATTATCCGAATATTGTCGATATTCCGTAGCTTAATTACCCGTTCTATAAACAGCCTAGTCTCTTTATTAAAGGCCGTTTAACTAACAGCCTCAATCATGTTCAGTTATTTGATTAAACGGCTAAGCAAATATGCCATAAATTGAATCATGACATTTCAATCAAGTTCAAACTCAAAATGACTTTATCCATATAGGTAACCAAGTACACTAATGAACTTCAATAGAAATTTAACAGATGTTAAATTGATTCTAAATTTACATTTAATACCAGTTCGCATGTCAAAGGCGTAGAGCGGTACTGAAGCAAATCAATCCCAAGGATAAGGATCATTTCAATAATCGTCAAATTTAATAGAAGAATTTACGTTTTACGAGAGTTCTGAATTTATTCAGTGATAAATCTCTAATTTCGCTTGGGAGTTTGTTGTAAAAACGAATACTATTTCCATATAAGGAGTGGTTTCGAGTATTAATTATACTGGAGAAAGCCAAGAAATTTTTATTTTTGCACAAGCACCAAGCACCAGAAAGTGTCATAATATTTAATTCCTTGGGATTACTTGCCTAGCCTGTTCCTTTCTATTGAGTTCCACTTTCTGCCATCTTATGTCAGATATTTCACCTTTTTATGTCAGTCATATAGTCACTCTATTGTACGAATGGCCTAATATTAGCCAGCCAGTTTATTAAATGTTGTAAAAACACAACGGCTGAATATCTTTCTATATATGCTAGTTAAACGGCGCCGTTTTGTTAAAGGCTTGGCTGTTAAATTAACGGCTAATTTATTAGGGTGTGACATAATTATATTGAAAGCTTTCTTTAAAAACGTTGTCTGAGAGTGTTTACCGTATCAAAGGAAGAAACATTAAACGTTTGATGGTTTAACCCATGACAATTGTTGGATTTTTTGGTATATTTTTTATGATTTGAGTGGAACAAACCCAATTTTTTAATATATTAATAAGAGTCAAGGTAATATTATGTATGTGTTCAAACAATAATTGAAAATTTTACTGGAAGCCACGAACAAAGGCTCCATTAAGGCTTTACAACTTGACATCACGGGCCTGTGAGACGCCACGGTGAGACAATTGGATAGGACATTTAGTACACTGTTGAAGTGCTAAGCGATTGGAACACGAGAACAAAAAGCTTCTACTTATTAAAGGCTGTAAGTAGTATTATTAGACATTTTACGTGAAATATCCTTTTTAGTAAAGGTTTTAAATTACTTATTAGTCTTAGGTTAGATCGTAATGCTCAATGTTTTTGTAAAGAGACATTTTATAAAAAAAACTGTAAAGACGGCCAACTGTCACAGAATCAATTAACACAGAGCCATAGTTATCGTGTTCTGTCCATTCCGATTAGTATAGATGTTCTAATATGTGCTGTATCAAATTTAGCTTTTTATTTATAGTATCGTCTATTGAAATCTCTAGAAATTCTGTGTAAATTTCGCAATGTTCAATGTCTTTGTAAAAAGACGATTTACTAAAAAAAGTGTCTTTTCGTTAAAACTCTAATTATAATCTTACTTCGCTCTTCTCGTCCACGCTTCGTTCTTTGGTCTTGTACCGGTCTGTGCTACTGGAGTCGTAGGTCTTCTAAAACATATCTCTCTATTAGCCGATGTCTACCCGGAGGCAGTTTTTTTTGTATATAGAACTGGACATACGTTTGGTCATAATCCCACCTGATAGGACGCCTATTGGAGATCTCACCTATCCAGGAGATGACCGTTTAGTGAACCTATGTTCTACAGTCCAGGGTCTTCCCTAGACTGAACGACAAAGGTATGGTATGCCGGATGGAGGCATTTCGCTTACCTGTTCTGTTTTCCGAAAGTATTTTCTTTTCTTGTCTTTTTGTTTTTCTTTTAGCAATGTCGCTTTCTCTGGATCCCTGAAGTATACAATATATTAATTGCCTCTGCATCTACTGTATTTAGCATGCAGTGTACAGAGTTATTCCGATTAACACCTCCAGCTGAGTGTCATCATCGAACGTGGAATGAGACGAACTTCGAAGACGAGCCTCCTGTCCATTTTCCCATTGATATTATAAATGTCTTAAAATTTGAATTATTAAGTTACTGTATGACATATGTAAACTTGTAATTTTAAGAAAAAAATCTAATTTAATTAAGAAAAATTATACTGTATTTCTATAGGACAGGTTCATCATGAGCACACTCCACACCCTCGCGCATATATCCTCACTTTTACATAATCACACAACACAACTGAATAAGGTATTAGTGGATTAAATTTATTGAATATTTTTATTGACTTTTTCCTTCATTGAAAGACCTTATAATAACTATGCTATATCTCTTACCCAGTATGTCCAGAAAAGTTTAATACATACTGAAAATCCTTAAATATTTTCAAAACTGGAGACTGTGTCTCCTTGTGTTCCTTCTTGCCGTGACTGAAAGAATTTAAAAATTATTTTTTTATATAGCGGAAGAGAGTTTAGTGATATGCCCGTTGCCCATGGACTCTCTCAGTGCAAGTGCGTTGGCGCATTTTTAAAGAATTGATACGCTCCATGAAATTGATTCGAAAATACTTCAGTGGGTTCTTCTCACGTTTCACAATAGAACATTGAGAATCGTTACCAATGTTATTTTAATTTTAATATGATAGTGAGAAAATATGTGAAGGCTGGCTGAAGCTGTTTCACTTATGTGCTTTTCTTGTGATAGACATAAAAAAATAAATGGGACGTCTACAATGGCCAGTTATCGCAGTATTTTGGTGGGCTCCCAGTGTATAACCACCGAGAGTCACTTCCACAGTTCGCTATTTCACATCAAGGTGATGCGGATGAAATATTCAGTTCAGTTCAAGTATTGAAACGAGGTAGGAGGGTTCAACCCAAACAATTCTTGAGAACACTCTCCATATTAGGCTTTAAATCAATGTTTCTGCGGACAGACTGTGTAATAGGCCCCAAGCCCTTCGCTGAATTTGGTCAAAAGGAAGAAGCTACTAGATTTTTTTAAATATATCAAGTTCTGGATTAGTATTTTTATGTTATATTCTCGGATTTAAGAGGTCCTTAAGTAGCTGGACGGAATTGGGAAAGATCTTTTAATTTGAATGAAGGCACGACGAGGTCAATGTCCTGCCAAAGGTTACTCTTCTGATTCTTAAAACAAAATAAAATAATACATATTAATAATTGTATATATTTAGTAATTTATTTAACACACAAATCGGTATTTTGTATAAGTTATTTGATAAGGCTCCCAAACTATAGGACTTCTCTTACCATTAGAATATTTCGATTAATTACGAAAGTGTAAGGTGTGATGAGCAAGAACGATTCCTGTATGCTGCGGAAACTGGCAATAGAGCAATGTACTGCAGTTTTATAAAATACATTTAAGGTTTGCTTTTACAACTCTGTTACAGAAAACTTTAGGCTATAAGACCATCATCATGATGTACCACACATTAATGAGGTAACCGCAGACTACAGCAACACAAAAACCACAAAACTTTTCTTTTTTTCATAGAGGAATTGACAGCTGTCGTTCAAGTAGTTCCACCGCCAGTTACATGCCTAACCAGGGTCTGGAGTCACTGAAGACACTTCGACAAACTAAAATTTTTAGCTTTTGTATATGATATTTTTATTGTAGGAAGTCATATATGCCATATAATATAATAAATACCTTTTCTTGCTCGCTCCCATCACAATAAAATAATCAAAAATGTCATCAATGACATAAACACAAACTATTGAATACCATAAATATCATGTTATTCAAAAGTTTGTATATATTATGTTCAAACGTCTTCCATCTGGACCTTCATATAGACGTCACCGCAATAATTTAAACCATTTCTGTAGTTCCCGGACAAAAGCACCAAGAATAATAATAATAAAAATGTGTTTATTCATTTTAAGTACATATGCATTACCATATATAAGATTTTTAAGTAAAAAATACCTATGTCAGGGTTCCCAGCTCTTCCATAAAAAACTTAATTTTTTTATTAAATTATTAACATAAAATAATTTAAAGTTGAAGAGTGTATTTTAAACAAAATTGATCCGTTCTTCTATTAATTACTTTAAATTTCTCTTGTTTGTATAACTTTTAACAAGATTTGGCGAATTGAATTTTTTCTTTCGTTTCACATATGCATTAAAATATCGCAACAGATAAATAATTTGTGTAGTGAAATAAAATACCTAATTTCCCCCAAGGGTCGGGTAAATTTCTCGCAATTATACTCCCACAATGTTTATGGTTTTATTGCGCACGCAATAATCTTGAGTGATACTTTTGATGCGATGTTTTGGGGTAAGTATGTGGAGAGAGAAAACCTTTCTTTTATATTATATAATTCATAAATATTTAATTTAATATTTTTGCATAGATCTTTTATTTTTTTCATTATTTTCAACCGTTTCATTATTTAAATGAATTAGTAAAACCGAGACAATAGGCTTATAAAAAAAAAGAAGTGTGTTAGATACACAGAACGTATTTGGCTAAGAGAGAAAGAAAATGTCCGCGCGCACTTCTGTCTTTTGCTTTTATCCCCCACTCAACTTCCGTTCGCCTTGCCCGATCACACTTATCGTAACGCTTACGTCAAGCGTTCGCCAGCTTACTCCCCAAGTCAAGCGTGCATAAAAAAGTTTCACTTCAAAAAACGTTTGTATGTGTATAATGAGTGAGCATTATCGGCTTGTGGCATCAGCCTGCGACGACAGCCAAGTAGGTGATCAGCCTCCTGTGCCTGACACACGTCTTCGACTCTTTGGGTCTAAAGCATGTCACCGTTCGAGCAAATGTTAAACGTGCACACAGAAAGAAAGTCCATTGGTGCCGGGGATCGAACCTCAGGTATGAGTTGCTTTCATTTTATAATTTCATAAATAAATAGCAGCTAACTTCCGGCATAGCAGTGTTGGCATCAGCGTGAAACTTTGCATTATACTACCGGTACTATTTGCCTATAGTTTAGATTTAACCAATAAACTAATTGGCGATATTTTTTTTTTCCAAAAAGCTTTCGAATATTACCCGAGGTCTTTAATCCGTACCGAACCTTTCTTCTAATCTCTATTCGTGCCTTGCCATTCCCTACGAAGTTTTATAGACTCTGTACTTGAGATATGGCCGAAATAAACATCTTTAAACGATTTAATACTGGTAAATGAGTGTTATTACAAAATAAAATCGGTTTTATGTAAGTTTTTTAAGTATGTTACAAAAATATATCCAGCTTTCGCACGAATGTATTTTATTGAATATAAACTAGACATAGTGTTACAGTTACAAAGACGATATTGATGTAGTCTATAAAATTCTAGAACATAACTTTGCTCTTATTGTCAAGCAAAAAAAATAAATACCACTAGTAAAATCTAATTGTAATGTATTGTAACATGTATTAAGAGATATATAATGTGGAACATAAGAAATAAATAAAAGATTTTTTAACAGTTAATGTTTTTATTATGAAATTCCCAATACCTAAAATTATTAAACATTTATTTAAAACACCTTTAAGGGTAATACATTTCATATATTACAAAAGCCACTTCATATAGAATATGAATATTCAAATTCTTTTTATAATTAGATATTGCGTTAATTTTCCATCAGGCGTTTATAAAGTTGAACTCAAAAATACTTAGAAATGAAACAACAATTAAAAAAGTTTTCGTTTTTTCTACTTCTATATATATTATAAATTTTCTCTAAATTACAAGATATAAAGAAGATAAAGAAAAATCTTTATTACATATCACAAAATGTCTTTTCCATTAGACTAAATAAATTCTACATTTACTTACCTACAATTTTATAATTAAGTACATTTGCATAAGGAACGTGTCGGCACAGCTGAGAGATTTTTCTAATAATTAACAAATATTTTTTTATATAACTGGGACCAAACGGGCAGGAGGCTCACCTGATGTTAAGTGATACCGACGCATCTCTCGGTGCCAGAGGGCTCTCGAGATGTATTGATATTTATAATTATCGCAGAAAAGCCAGCGTTAAAGGTTAATTTCTATTAATTTCCTCTATATTATTTACTGGTGGACCCGACAGATATTGTCCTGAATGATATTTGAAGCGATTAGGATATTAAACAAAGTATGAATATTCAAATCGGTCCAGCCGTTTTACTGGAGCTCAGTGACATACACACGTACAGTATGTAAGCTTGTAATTTATAAGTATCCTATCTTGTAAATTAGATCAATCTGCACACGATGTGCAAATTTGATTGAAATCGGTTAAGTAGTTTAGGAGTTCATAGCGGACAAATAACGTGACGCGTAATTTATATATATTAAGATAATCATTTGTATTATAACTATACAGGTTTAGAAACTTGTAAATTTTATATATTTGTGTGTTATTATTACTAATATATATTTTTTAAAGATTTACGAGCTTATAATATATGTATTTGTTGTTTGCAACGTTTTTATATAAATTCACTTCGATGTAAACAAAGACTACAGTCTCAGACGCAGAAGGCTAAACCTAAAAAAATTATATACCTAACCTAACCTGTCAGTTGCCTCATCTCCCTCTATGAATAGACATTTAAAACCTTACGAACATATAAAACCATTAACGACCCGTAGTTCAAATATTGGTACACCAATAAAAGTACAATATTGCGGTACTAGGCCGTAAAGTCAGGAATCGAATCTACCAGTAACCCTTGGGCGTCATGCGACGTCTGTAATTTATGACCTCCTGTCACTCACATATTAGCTGCTAGGGTTGCCACTGCGGAAATAAAATAGACATTTTGATGTTATAAGGTATATTTTTTATAGAGGGCAAACGATGATCATCTGATGTTAAGTGATACCGCCCATGGATACTCTTATTGCCAGAGGGCTCATTGCCGGCCTTTTAAGAATTGGTATGCTCTTTTCATGAAGGACCCTAAGTCGAATTGGTTCGGAAATACTTCAGTGGGCAGCTGGTTCCAAAGTGGTGGAGCGCGGCAAGAACTGTGGAAGGATGGTCATTGACGTGATACGGATTTTGCATTCAGCTTTGTTGTTCTATAATGAAATTCTATCGCAGGCAATCCGAACAACTCCTACGAACACTCTCCATGGCAAATGCGGTAGAAGATGCAGAAGGACCCCACATCTCTCAACACATTGCCAAGGATTCAATCCACATGGAATGTGACTGGTCCTTGACGATCAAATCGCTCTTCGTTGAATGCGGTCAAGCGGAAGGAGCTGGTACTGAGTAGCTCCCACCCAGAGTATACATATTTCTGTCTGTGTCATGTCTGTATACATATTTGTAAATGTATTTCATTATTTTCAAGCTAACTATTTAGCCTCATGTGAATTTTCTGTAAAAAAATACAAATTCAAGATCCCTGCGCCAGCCCTGCTTTAAGAGATGTTTTCGGCTCACCTACGTTTAACCTGTTATTTTATTTATCAGTCGTCTCACATTTACATCCGTGGGGTTTGGGGCGGATCAAAAATGTACGGTTATTAGTTCCTTTCGTAATTGTAATAAAATATTTAGTTTTCCTTTTTTACGTACGACTTTTCTAACGAACAAAAAAAATCTAAACATTTTTTATAATTTATTCTAATGGCACTTATTGTGTGCAATTTATTCTTAAGTGACACCGCCGCCCATGGACTATCACAACACCTGAAGGTTCGCGTTGCCGGCCTTTTAAGATCTGTGACGCTGGGAGAAACACCTATTTCTTTTCAATTATAGCTGCTCCAAGATGTTTAACCGAAAGTGTTAAAAGAGTCTGATTTGTTGGGAATATGTCCCATAGTAAGGATTATGTAAGTCGATTCCTAGCTTTCAGGATATTGTCTGAAATGTCTTAAGAAGATTGCAAATAAAGTTATCGATTTCTAGTGCATTTTGGTGTCTGGTTCATGAAGAAGAATAGATTGTTCCTCTATCCTGACGAGACTCAACCAGCTCATGTCGAGATGGTCAGCTAATACCAAGTACCTTTTTTTACCTTCGTGCTACGTATCCATGCACATCTGGACCTGGCTGTGTTGCCCACTTTGAAGGGAAATTAAATTTCTCGAAGGCATATAAGAAACGGTTCAATAAAATCTCGCTGCTGGTTCCACAAAGAGGTGCGGTGCAAGTGCATTAGCCGGTGTTGTGCCGGAACTACCAACGTGGTCATACAGCAGTTCTGCAGCAGGTCTAAACTATTCTTCAGAGCACTCTCAAGGATATAAAAGATCCTTGAAAAAAATATAGCTATGTTTCAAGGTCTAATTAAGATATATTGCGTCTCTAAGCCAAATAATATGTAATACAAATCCTAAAACCACCTTTCACAATTCAATTATCGCCAAGCAATAGTGACTCATGCTGGATAAAGGGTGACATTTGTACGGCCAAGTTAAAAACTTTGAGCGTTTCCGCTATAATAACACTCTTTTTCAGCTTCTCCGATAAGTTAGCCTCTAAGAAGCTTGGTGTCTTCAGGCGAGATGGTACTTCACCACCAGCGCTTACAACTATAATCTTACCTCAGAGCGGGAGCAACTCATTACCAGTTTCCACTTGACAGTATTCAGCGAAGAGTGATCTTTGACAACCATTCACTGAGTGGTTTGATCACTTGGCGTTGCGTAGAGATGTAGGGTACTTCTGCATCTTCTACACCATTTACCATCATCGGACGTGGAGGCAAATGATACTCCACTCGTATCAGATTACCGTCACTTCCAAAACTGAGTGTTTTTAAGGCTGTTCAATTAACAGTCTAGCCTTTTAAGTATATAGCGCCGTTTAACAGCCGCAGCGTTTGTAACATTTATTAAAATGGCTAATGTTTAGACAGAATTAAAACAGATATAACATCTGACATATCTGAAATCGAAAAATATTTCTTTAAAAATTAAATGGCTTGAGTCCAAAATTGGGGCTAAATTAACATTAATATTGTATGTACACACTTCCATTGTACTTGTCATTTCATTAAACTTTAAAACCACCATCAAAGTTGTGGTATGCTTACGCCACAATGTCAGTTTGAAGAGTTTCGCCCCTAGCCGCTAGGTGGCAGAAAGTGGAACTAAATGTAAATTAAAAGTCAATTACAGGCTAGGCAAGTTATGAAACGTCATCGATCCAAATCATTTGCCTAGCTATTTGATCAACTGGCTAAATATTTTTTATGCCGTTTAGGTAAGAGGCTAGGCTGTTGTTAAACCGGCTGTTTAGTCAAATGTCAAAATTCAATTATGCACAATGTACACTTTTGAACGTCAAGAAAGAAAGAAGCTAGACGGTAGCGTTTATTATTGATATGTCAAAATAACATTCTTTTGGTTATATCAAATTGAGTAAAATAATCGCTTCCGCCTATACTTTGAATCCATCGATACATTGATGACCCGCCACGGATAGCTGACATGTGTTTTTACGATGGTTACTCTTTTACGCCCGTATTACCTTTATAGGTGTAGACGAAATTGAATTTTAGTTTGTAATTCGTATTACAAACTTATCTAGAATGTCTTCAGACAAATAAACATTATTTACAATATTCTTAATCTAACTTGCCCAATGGGACTCCTTTTAATAATATATTTTAATTATTAAATTTTAAGGTTAGTTATTAGGTATATTAGAATTAACTACAATTATATTTTTAACTTATGATATAAGTCAGAATTAACATTGTAAATATAAATAAACATGAAAATAGAAAATCTATTGAAAGGTTCCGTCCCTGTTCCTTTAATGCTGCGATACTCATTTGTTGAGAGCATCAGCTCTGTTGTTAGATGCCAACATAATCTCAAATAGGTGTGACTTGTACTTGAAACCCAGGACTACTCCAAAGGGAAAAAATCAAGGTTAAAGGAAAGATTCTGTTCAGATTTCGTTTGAACATTGACCAAGATGCATCTGACATGGCTCAATTAACAGCTGAAATATTTCAGATCAGCTCACTAGAAGTTTTAGTATTAAAGATGTCTTACAATAAAACAGACTTGAGTCCTCTGTTGTCATCTCGCTTACCTCTGATCCTAGCAGGACTCCGTCTGTTATGCTCTCTTGATGGTCTCTTGATGCTTTCTACTACTGTGTTATACATCTATAGGACTTAGAGAAGGGTTGTTAGGTTTTCACATCTCACCCTCTTATATACTTACCAATCGAGTGCAGCTAATATCTACGTATGTATTAGTTACTACATATATACAGATACTTCTGAAATTTATTACACATAAACATCAAACACATTTTACAGTAAGTACACTGTCTGCAACACGTAGATTATACATAGTTATTGATATCGCCCAAAGGAAAACGTCGTGAAGAAACCGGCTTATTAGACTGACAAATGATCATCATACTAATGGAATTACAAGCATGTATGATAGAAAATTTCTTAGAAGTCTTGTAGTTGATCGCTAGATGTGTTTATTACGAGTATTAGCTATTGTCCCGATATTATTAATAACAATGGCACGCGCAATACGAAGAAATCTTTTCCGAATTGTAATGAAATAAATGGATTTGATGAGTTTAAACGGATTCGAGAATCAGATTATTTAAAATCAGATGTATTTTGTTTACTTTAAGTTTGATATTTTGTATTTAAAACAAGCTGAAGCGGCTAAATTCGTTTCGCCTAACAGTCTTATAATATCGTGTTAACTTAATTTACGTACGCATTAAGGTTTTTTATACAACTATTGTTTTAAATACTCAAATAATAGTGTGAATATCTTGCCATTGCGAAAGAAGAATGGCAGTAACATTAGGCCTTTTCTTACACGAATTTGATGGAAAATGATAGGTACGTAGTTCTGTTAACAGATGGCACCAGATGCTATATGCATTCGTAAAACTAATTATTTATTGTTATTCGATAACATATTCAATATTTAATTACTTTTTCCGTTATGCGGATCGGAGAATAATCCAAAAATCTTAAGTTATAAGTGTTGTAACTAACACGCCTTGTTTTATATTTTTAGTTGAATGTACAGGACAACGTCTGTTAGTATTGTAAATAAACAATTTAAAATATAATATTTTTCTATGAAGGATGTTTTTGTCAAATTCCCTTTCTGCTCAGTCATGCTCTAATTGTTAGGGGGCCGGGGTACCCCGGGACGGTGTTATGCAACTTGCGTGTCAATTCGCCAAACATATTTTTGGGGGCAAACGGGATGAGCCTTCATCTGATGGACACTCAATGCCAGAGGCTCGAGATTCCGCCTTATTAAGAATTGGACCCGAAAGTAAAATTGAAATAGATTCATAGTGGTATCCAAAAACCTAATTAATAAAACGCTCAGTTGTGGAGGTGACACGGGTGGAATTTATCTATTCAGCCTCAACATTGGTGGAACTCTGCTGCTGCATATATATACGTTTATTCTGTATCAGTTTGATAGGTGATCAGCCTCTTGTGCCTGACACGTGCCGTCATATTGGGTATAAGGCGATCACGATGATTTCCAAAAACAGGCCAAAACAGCTTATGCAAGAATATAAATGCATAAAAAGTGAACCAAATATTTGTCTATAACATCGCACTAAAATTCATATTTATATATTTTAAAGCCTGATTATACTGTAGATTTACATAACATAACATATACAGAAGCGTTATATATGATGTGGTCATCAGATGGAATAAGTGAATTGTACTTTTTATTAATGTTTCAAAATACCTTCTGTATAACGCTATCCGAAAAGTGTTGAAATACACGCTTTTAAAATCCATTTAAAGGGAAAATCGGTGATTGTGGACAGAATATAAATACGGGTTGTTTATATATTGAAGACATATTTATTTATTTCCAACACACAAATATACAGTATTATAAACGTTTCTAGTAATAATATTAACAATTAAAAATTATAACTATTTCAAAGAGCGTGGAAAGATGTGTCTGGATGGGATGTCGTTGATTGATATCGGTTGCTACTTGTGTAGTTGTAAGACCCGTCTTATCATCCTCGGCCTAGCACAAAACCTGGGACGGCAGCACAGCCGCAAAATAATAAGCGGCTCAAATAAAACCTTTCTTCTTCTTCTTTCTACCTTCTATTTTGTTCCCCTTGGGTTAGAGACTCGAGAAAGAATTCAGGCACACCTGCCCACATGACGCCTCTTTTTGGGCAATCATCACAACCCAGCTCTTCCATCGAATAGTTACCCACCGATTCCACAGCTCGCTAGTTCGCAAAATAAAGTGACCATATATTCTTTCACTGAAAGTGTGTTAAATGCGCAAACATTTAAAGCCATCTTCGACATCCGACTTGACTAGGTAGTTGACAAGTCTTAGTTTGAAGTTTGTCTTGTTTTTTGTTTCTAAATACATATTTGTTCTGTCTCTGCGAGTGTCACTATTTATTTCGTGAAAAATACCTCAATATAAATGATTTATTTAAAACTAGCTGACATGGCTAATGGGCGGCGATGCCAGTTCTTCTCTTCCGTTCTACGCCCTTGATTTGAGTAATTGCAGTAAATATAAGCATATCCGTTTTTTGATGTTCATAAGTGTAAATTGTGTTACCTAGTTAAATGATTTTAAGTTTTGAACTTACACGACTTTGTTTTATATATTGAGATTATTCGTCTTTACAGAGACGCGTGAGCGATTTAATAAAACGTTAAAGTGAACAACTGTTCTTGTCACTTGAATAAAATTAACATAAAAATACATTTTAATGAATAGAGTCGCCTCGCCCTTTGTTTTGATAAGTTGTATGATGTAATTCAAAAATATCTCCGTATATATGAGTCTAATTCGTTTTGTAATTTTGCTCTTCAAATCAATCTTCAAATCACATCAAAATCATTTATTCATTTATGTAACACAACACTTATGAACGTCAAAAGATAAATATATATTAAATGCTATGCTAATTTTACATTGACTGTCAGTTCCCTATCAAGGGCGTAGAACGGAAGAGAAGAACTGGCAATAAACTCTCCGCCACTCTTTTTAATCGCCAAGGTTTTTTCTTTCACACAACGTTGTAAGGAGCTGCAACAATTACTTTGTTTTTTTTTTAATTTGTCCTCTATCAGCAGGTTGCATGTCAAAGGGAGCACGCACTTTCATTCTCAAAGATAGGATAGCTCACATCTCAATTTATACCCGCAATATTTGGCGGAGTGTTAAAAGTACCAACGTTTCACATAAGTTCTCCTACCGTTTCCCTTGAATAGTTTAGTACTGTGTTATATAATAAAAACCTTAGCCACAGCAACGCTTGGCCAAGTCTGCTAGTAATGTAAAATTCTTCTGTCACAATGATCTTACCCATACTCCTCCGAAACGGTATGATCAAGTATGAATTTTTTAATGCATATTCAGTCTGAGTGATGATGGTGGGTGATGAGGGTGCTAAGGTTGAAAAGTGATACGGGTGGTGCCCGACTAACCTTGTAATTTTTAGACAAATTTTTGTTTTTATTTTTTTATGGTACAGGATACAAAAATACATACGCTTAATTTTTAAGTTGTAATTAAGTAACAAAAAAATATGACTGGAACTCTGAGGTTTACATAGAGAAATATTTACAAGATAACGTAAAAAGTTTTCATTCCGGAATACTAAATTGGGAGGGTTAGCATAGCAAAATGTTCCATGTTGGTATGTACTAAAAAGATAGGCATTAAGGAGAAACGAAGTTCGTGGGGGCAGCTAATATATAATTATAAACATTGATTATGCATTGTATATATATTGATTATATATAGTGTGTGTGTGTGTGTGTATACGATGACGCTGTCGCTCAAGCAAGGCAAATCTTGAAATACAACTGGATTAAATAATATTAAACAATGGTCTTACAAAATTCTTAATCTCATTGGAATAATATAATCCCAGACAGATGTTACGCGGGGGACGTAAACGGTTTATTTAACTGAGTTTAACTGATGGAACTTTAACTTAAGATTTAATTATAAATACTATAAAATTTAAATATCTACTGCAACTTTGATTTTTTTCCTTTGGAGTAGAGACTCAAGTCTTTCTTCCAACTTTGATGATGTTTCCTTTGGAGTAGTCTTGGGCCCTGGGATTCAAGTACTAATTAAAGATTTAAGCTGTCGCCTGGTAGTGACACCAGACCTGATGCATTCAACGAATAAGTATCGCAATACAGCGAGGAAACGCCAGTTTTATACTACCTGGCCAAAATTATTTTTTCATGAAATAAATTACAGTTACTCATTAATAATAAAATATATTATTTTACTTAGTACATATATGTTTTTAACTTTAGGATTGTATGTTAAAAGGGCTATGCATTTGAATTATCTTATGAAAAACTTTGACTAATTAGGGCCTGTTTCACAATGTCCGGATAAGTTCTAAATAGGCTATTTATTACTTATTGGTAGGATAAATAGTATTTTTGCGTTTCACGACTGTCAGATAGCATTAAACGTCATGAAATGCGAAGTAGCTTATTTGGAACTTTTATCTTTCGAATACTTTATGTGTTGCATAGCTATTTGGCACTTTATCCATACATTGTGAAACAGGGCCTTAGAGTATTTATTTCTCTTCAGATGAAGGTTTTCAAAAACGAAAAATTGCGAAAAAAAAAACCACCTAAAAACCCAACCAAAGCCAAAAATGTTCCATGTGTTGGTAATTTACTTAAAAGGTAGAAATAATATCAAATTAAGCCTCCGGTCTTTGTACTTTTTTTCTTTCTGTTTGCTACACGAGTCTTCCTACCTACAAATTTTTTTAATCTAAATGACAACTAAGGTCTTTGTAGCTTGTTAGCTATGGAGCAATTGATGAAATTCGTACTAAAATCTATCGAATAATTATTCGTATTGAAACAATTTCAGTTATCCACAGACTCGGAATGTCAGACTGAATTTCAATGTAGACATTTTGATATCCGCCTTTCGTCAATCTGAGCGCGTTTATAAATTATTTGTTTCGTAAAGCTAACATAAATTACATATAACTATAATAATAATTCTAAGCTGTAGCAACAGCTGGATTACAAAATTATGAATGGAAGAAATATTAACTAAATTATACCTAATTAGGCTGTGGTGTGTGTTGGCACACTACACACACTGTGTGGTCACATATTCTGAGGCCTCCTTAAGCATCAGCCTCATTAACAATTTACGTTATATATGATATGCCAGGGACGGCCTTTTAAATTGAGCAGAACTTCTGTCTATCATTTCTCCGCTCTGCATCCATCGGAACACGTATCATTTGGTAGTAACACTTCTTAATCTGGAAGCAACGCTGCACTGTCAATATAATAATATATCTATATTAATTTGTTTTACTGCAGTTCTATTTTTAAAGATTGTCTTTTTTTAAGATTAAGGGCCAGTCTCTCCATATTGATATAATTTAAACTAAAAAGTTAGCATACTTATTTAAAAAAATCATTTCAAAGTAATCCTGAAGTTTGATGTAGTTTATGAGTATGTCAGTATATAATATTGAACCTTTTTTAGCTGTAAGTTTTCCCTAATATTATAAAATAAAATAAATAAAATTAAGACACCAATAAAAAATCCTATATGCTTTGGAAACTGTTGACAATAGAGCTATCTACTACAGTTTTATAGTAGTCATCAGTATCTACTCGAAAATTTGCATTTAAAAGCCTTCATCGAAAGCTTTAGGCTAAAGAACATCGTGTTACAAATTAATGCGGGTAGAACCGCAGAGCACAGGTTATTTATAAACGAGGTAATATTATGCTGATATTGGAAGCCAAGACTAACATATTATATGCATAGTTATATAACTAGACTGGAAGTTCTGTTACAAATAAAAATGCATATTTTTTTCAAATTCTCTTGATTTTGAGCCGTGCTAATTATGTAATTGCAATATGGAATAGGAATGTTAAAGAATAAAATATGATTGCAATAATCGCCTTGCACAAAATTGGTATGCAGCCGTCGGTCATATACCAGACACTTCAAAAGCTTGGTATCAGCCGTATGTTCGTGTTATTTTGTTATATCGTACTATCAAGATACAACAACACTTCGTCTGTCGAAGACCAGAAAAGATTGGAGTGGCCACGTGCTGTAAGAACTACATACACTGTTATGTTAGAATAGGAAAAAAATAAATAATATATATAGTAAGAGGTATATATATTTTCTTTTGAAAAATGAAGATTCCCACTATGACTCTGTCGCGTATTATTAAATAAGAAAGTCGGTGCCTACCGTCGATATACAGGACTTATCATCAATAATTTTTTACAATTAAAGAGAGAGGATCGATCAAAACTGTTTCTGTCGGGATACGAAGGTAAAGCATAAAAATATTATAGATGAAAACATTTCACGATTTCACAATGAAGAACACTAAACCAAGCAAAATGATAAAGTGTAAGCTCACAGTTCTAAAGAAGCTCAAGTGGTCGGAAAAGTTCATCATCCTGCGTCAGTGATGGTTTCGTGGGGCGTGTTTTACATTTTTGTGAATTAGGAGTGACAACTTCTGCCAAAGTCTAACAAGATACAGTCGTGTGAAACCTTTCAGCAATAGCCAGTAAAACCACCTCAAGCAGTTCCTACAAAGCCACGTTATAGAAGCTCCGGGAGCGCTCTTGCAATCTACCGGACACACTCCAGGACATAGATGGGCATATATTCTCCTATTTTCTCCGCGTCTTCTAACCCTAAGGTTCTTCCTAAAGAGCTCAATCTCTCGTTCTGTTGTCCCCTGTTTTTCGTATCAAAACCATCAAAGAACTTTAGCCAATTCAAAAGGAATGCATTCAATGATGCTGTATGTAGCGCCATCTGCTGTTGAGTAGCTGAAAACATGTGTTAATTTTGCTTCTAAGTTTCTGTTAAAATGTAAGCCGTTCCCTTGACAAAATACACATTTATTTAATTGCATATTAGTGTAACAGTTACTTATTATATAATATTAAAACATAAAATTTAAAAGAGTAGGTATTATTTTGTAAAAAAATTATTTAATTAGCAATCATAATAATGAAATATACCGTATTAAAATTTTCTTAAATTAAATGAGACTTAAGGTCATATCGCTAGGGATGGTAGCAAGCGGCAGGATGGGACGTCGTTAATCCCTTGGAAGAAGGGACGGTATTGGGTATGGGATCTCACCTCTCTCCATCAGGCACAACATCAGGTGCACAGCTAATTAAGATTTAAGTTGGCGCCTGGTACTACCGGTGACCTGAGTTGGTACTTACCTCAACCAGTAAGTACCTCAATACTTAACCTAATACGCTGCCAGCGTTAAAGGTACATTACATTACAGTACATTTCATTGTTACGTTTTATTTAACGACATATTACGTATGTTAAAGAAGGTCACAAAAAAGGAAACACTTTTTTACCGGATTGAAGCTATGTACTATTGTAAACTTACAATTATTTAACATAATTTTAAATTTATCCGACGTTGTCCTCCAAGTGAGCAATTTCTGCAGAAACCCTTCATATTTTAGTCGATACCAACTCCGGGGAAGTAAATACAACTTTTTCTACAGCTGTGATACTTTTTTGACATTCAACACCTTTTGTCTTCATTCATCGTGACCACGCACACTGTAAAGCACGCGAAACGTCCGAAAAATTTAAAATTATAAGTTTATAATAATATATAGCTATAATCAATTGAAAAAGTATATTCTTTATATAATATGTGCCTAGTAAAAAGGTTTCAATAAATATCAAATAATTCGACTTAGGGTTCTTCAAGAAAAGAGCGTACCAATTCTTAAAAGGCCGTCAACGCACTCGCTAGCCCTCTGGCATTAAGTGTCCATGGGCGGCGGTATCACTGAACATCAGATGAGTCAGCAGAAGTCTCGCAGGAGCCAGTTTGCCCCCTAGTGGCCATCGTTATCCTAGTTTGTAGGATCATCTCACATAGTTTATTAGAAGTTGAAGAGAAGGCGCTATTATTATTATCAGTTACCACAAAAATAATTCAAGTTCCAAACGCAGTGTGTAACAAATCTAATAGGTGGCGCTGCAATAATTGTCATGACGTGTTAGATATTCACGAGTAGTAACCTACCATGTTATTCAAGCTTATTATAAAGTAGCGGAAAAAATCTAACGTATGGCACTGAAATAAGGTATCTTGGGATTAAATCATTGTTACTGTATCACTAAAAGTTGTATAATAAAATTCCAGGACTCATTATAATGCCTAGGCTTGCCCGTATCTGCTGATACTCTGTTATCTTTCTCTATCATAGCATAGAGCACTCGCGAGTCCTCTGGAAATGAGTGTCCATGGGTGATATTAATTAAAATCATGTGTGACCTTTGCCTTTTGTTACATAAAAAAGGCGGGTAACACACGCGGTAGTCAACACCACTTGCGAGAATTGGTGTTGAGACTGCCCATTTGCAACATTAGATGAGTCCGTTTGCCCATAGTTCTATAAATATATATTTCTATATATATTTCTATATTTTTTTTCTTAGGCGTAACAAGATAAAAACCATTATGAAAAAATTATCGTAATTAAAACGACACTATCAATAGAAATAACTAAAATCTTGACTGAAGCCTCAGGGTGTCGGTTTTTTGTGATGGTGCGCTCATCGTTTTAATTTTCTTTTTATAACTTCAAAATGGTATGCAACGTTCGTAATAGCCGCCATTTTGTATTGAAATCACTTTACATTAGTAATACAATTAATTAATCTTGTTTTAGTAATGTATTATCAGTGTATACATGATAAAGGATTCTTAAAACCGTTAACAAAAGGTTCTCAAAATTAATGGCGATATAATATTTATATATTTCTTCATTAGTATGTTACAGTATATTGGCGGACCCATTCTATGCTGAGATATCGCGGGCTACTGAGAAAGTTGCCTTGATCTGGTATTTCCTAAGTTTGATTGTTTTCTCACAATGTATATATATATATATATATATAATATATATATACTTTCTTTAACATATATTCATAAGTGATTATCGGTAATGTGTGATGTTTGGAAGGATAAATAAAAAATGTGTGCGTGAAGTGTTAGGTACACACGTAATAAGTCATATGACCTTACTGATGATCTTCTATATGCAAAGATATATATATAAATTAGATAAAGATTAACGAAAGGCTTTTATTATCATAGACGAGAATACAAATAATACAATTGTTTCATATTACCTTATTACTACTCCAATACAATACAATTGCAAGCCCTCTTGCATTGAAAGTCGATGAGCCTTCGTTTGTACCCTGTTCTATAACAAAACAGTTTGATCGTCGCTGTCATTGATATTATTCAGCCTATTTAAGGATCCTGCAACAAAACTTCTGAAGGATATCCACCACTATGGACCATATGACAGGTAAGTGAACATCATACTGTTATCTGGCCTGAGCTGTGACCATATCCACGGTTATTTCCACTCCTCCTTCAGGACTCTTTATCATAATTCGTAAAATTTAATGTCAATGCAGCTGGCAGTTGACCTAGTAGTCATTTCAGCGTGTGAGTCCTTGAGTAGGATGGGATCCCCATCACGGTTTCGATCCCCGGCCGTGCACTGGATTTGATATGAGCTTTAACACCGCAGTAAGGAAAACATCGTCAGCCCCAAAAACGATGTTTTCCTTTATCATTCGATTGTTAAATGCTCACATAGAAGCCATTGCTATACAGTTCCTTAAACCTAACCCAGGAAAGTGAGTTGCACCCTAAGCTAGACCAACACTCATTCCTGCCTCGTAATTAGATAGTTATATATTAATTGTAATATTGTATAGTAATTGTAATATATAACTATCTAATTAAATATACAAAGACACAAATAAAAAAATTGTAATATATTTTTATTTGTACATTTGTACTTTACCGTCTGTGGGTGTTTTTTTAATTCTTCCTGAAATAAAGCTTGAAGAAATCGCTCGTAAACGATAAGCATTGTAACTAATGTGCCAATGTTTAAGTAAGGTAACATTGTATATAATTCAATACAAGTGATTCCCTGTGCCAATCTCTGCCATGTACCATCTGATGTTTTTAATGGAGAGAGGATTGTCGGGATTTCAATGTTTTTTGTCACAAAGATACCTAAAACAAAATTGAAACAGAAACGTGTTTAAAAATGTGTAAAACTATCTGAATAAACCGGCTATTATTATCAGCCCAATATATTTATGAAAACAACATGAGGCTAAGGTATCGTTCTGCTAACAAGTTGAATTTAAAGTGTGATAAGCAAACGAGTGACACAGATTTTGATTTATGCTAAATGTTTGGGGTGGGCCTCAGTATGGGATGCTATCTGTGTGGACGTCAGCACCATCTCACCGCCCTCAGACAATCTGAAAGAACTGAAGCTGGCGGAAAATAAACCTTAAAATTTTAAGGTTTAAGTCTTCCAACTTTTTTACCTCAATTTACAATATGCTTATGGGATAAATAGAAAATGAAAATTTATAAATGTCCCATTTAACAGTCCCCATACAGCTGGCATTTACTTTTTCAAACTCAAAGTAAATTTATTTATATAGGTAACAAAGTATACTTATGAACGTCAAAAGAAACGATGATTAATTCTAAATTTATACATTTTTACTACCAGTTCGCATTCAAGTCAAGAGCGTAGAGGACAAGAAAAGCTAATTATGATCGTTTCAATAATCGGCAACATAAAACGCTTTAGAAATTTTAGTTAGTGATAATTCTCTGATTCGCTTCGGAGTTGTAAAAACGAATACAATTTACATATACCGAGTGGATTATTTTTCTGCAGTTTCTAGAGTATTGTACTGGTGAAAGTCACCATCTGCTGTAAAATAGTTTATATTCTTTGTACAAACAAGGCTTCAAGAATATATTGACCACCTTAAACCTTTAATAACGGCCCAACTCTCTATTCCTGTTCCATACAATATTCTGATTTCAGTGAAATTTCTTCTGCTCTCACTGGCGTATGTCAGCGGTCAATATCAGTACAAATGCCCCGCGATAGGTCACCACCTATTACCCCATGAAACGGATTGCTCCAAGTTCTATTACTGCGAGTATGGCGTAAGGCGTAACGATGCGAGACAATGTCCGCCAGGAACTCTGTTCTCTTATAAGATACAGGTGAGTTTTCTGGAGGAGTTGATTAGTACCGGCTACTGAGTTTCATCCGACATCGACACATGAAATTCCACCGGTATCACTTCTACGTCTCTTCCACAACTGAGCTTTAAACGCAGTTTTTGGACACCACTGTGTAGAACCAGCTTGTTGAAGTATTTCCGAACCAATCTGAGTGAGCATATGCAGACTCCTCTGGCATTCAGTGTCCATAGGCGACAGGTATTTCCCAACCAATTTCACTTAGGGTCCTTCGAAGAGCATACCAATTCTTGAAAAGCACACTTGCGAGCTCTCTGGCGGTGATTTTCCATGGGCGGACACTAAAACTCATAAGTTATTATGTCATTTTCACACCTGTATGCTTTCTAATTTCATAACAAACTGTCCTTGTTTGTCCTGAATACTATAAAATGTAATTTGATACTGTAAAACCGGTTTGAAAGTTCAAAAGATAGTATTTTTTCACGAACCAAGGCCTCTCAGTCAGGCTTTTTTGAAGTCGGAGTTACGCCCTGAGAGTATAGCCAGACGCATAGCATTTAATAAATAATGCAGTGAGAACCAGAGCTGCACCCATGGATTTTTAATGCGCATTTAACATTCGCTCGTACGAAGAAAAACATCGTGAGGAATCGTGCCTAAGACACAACACGACGGCGTGTCACAGGACTCTGATGACCTATTGGCCTATAAGACAAACGAAACGACAACAAATGAACATGAAACAGATACAGAAATCTAAGTCCCAGTCCTAAAGAACTTTTTGGTTTTGGTTTTTGAAACGCTTTGATTATTTATCTCTAATTTTTGCTACCACCTTTACAGGTTTGCGATCACGCGCATAACGTAAAATGCAGCACTGGTTCCACTTCTCCAACTACAGAAGAACCAGCTTGCGATTGCTCCAATCAACAAATACTGCCCAATGGATGTCCTTGTGACCACAGCATTCACTTACTTTTGCGACACGAATCTGATTGCGGGAAATACTATCAATGTGACCAAGGCAAGAGAGTCTTAAGAGAATGTACCTCTGGGACTCACTTTAATGCCAAATCACAGGCAAGTTTCACGGTATTCAGGTAACAAATAAATCAATAACATGACATAATTAAACTAACACCGCTATGAATATCCAAATATTATCTTTGTAAATTTGAATTTCAAAACTTTCCACACATCTCGATTCTGTAATCGCGCAAGGTCGCTCGAAATATTACTATTACTATTTTTATAAACACATAAACACTTTCAAATATACTGTAAACACGACATATTAGATTTACAAATAATTAAATTGTTCTTCACAGGTTTGCGAGCATCCTTCGAAAGCTGGCTGCGACCCTTCTTGTACTACTACTACCACTACAACTACTGAGAAACCAGCTTGCGATTGTTCCAGTCAACCAATATTGCCTAATGGATGTCCTTGTGACCACAACATTCACCTGCTATTGCGTCATGAATCTGACTGTGAGAAATTCTACCAATGTGATAAAGGCGAGAGAGTCTTAAAACAGTGTGCTCCTGGGACTCACTTTAATGCCAAATTGCAGGTAAGACATAGGTTAGCATGTAGGTCGTATATAAACGTACTCCTGAAAAAGATTTTGTACTTGAACCTAACATCCCTACGGAGCCCTAAGCCCAAGTGGTAGATTTATCGCAAAGCTATAGCAGGCTCACCATAATAATTATGTGCCTGAAGTAGTCTTCGCCACTTTAAGAGGAACCGATAACTGAATAAGATAAAACCACTTTTAAATCTGATTAATTGTCATAAAACAATATCTTAAATACTACTTACACCTATTTTACACACACATTATAATATTCTCGCACCATCAGCTGTTAAAATTTGATTACAATTACATGAACCGTATCAGCAGTTAGGCAGTGTTCATTAAATACAATTTAAATGACTCTTCTGAGCTGTTAATGAATCTTATCTTCAGCTATTAAAGTATAGAATAGCCACATGCCTGCCAGCTATTGGTGAATGTTCTAACGAAATCTGAACAGTCTTCGAAGGCAACGGGTAATTTTTGCTTTCGCACAATAGTCTCAGGCTGTTTAAACATGAAATTTAAACTTTAAACTTTACAGGTATGCGATCATCCCTCCAAAGCTGGCTGCGACCCTTCTTGTGCTACCACTACTACCACTACCACTACGACTACAACTACTGAGAAACCAGCTTGCGATTGCTCCAGTCAACCAATATTGCCTAATGGATGTCCTTGTGACCCTAGCGTTCGGATGCTGTTACCTCATGAATCTGACTGTGCTAGATTCTATCAGTGTGATCAAGGAGAGAAAATCTTAAAAGAATGTGCATACGGGAATCACTTCAATGCCAAGTCGCAGGCAAGTTTCATTATTATTTTAGTAGCTAATAATTAATCAATGCCTTGAAAATTTTATCTTGGCACAGTAAAAGTTATATTGATAAGAATATCGAATTACATTTATACAAAACACTTTTAAATAATTTTGAAACACTTCCTTTTAGATTTATTAAGGTTTCAAAATAATTAAATTATACTTCACAGGTTTGCGAGCATCCATCGAAAGCCGGCTGTGACCCTTCTTGTGTTACTACTACTACTACTACTACTACAACTACTGAGAAACCAGCTTGCGATTGTTCCAGTCAACCAATATTGCCTAATGGATGTCCTTGTGACCACAGCATTCACCTGCTATTGCGTCATGAATCTGACTGTGAGAAATTCTATCAATGTGATAAAGGAGAGAGAGTCTTAAGACAGTGTGCTCCTGGGACTCACTTTAATGCCAAATTGCAGGTTAGCATGTAGGTCGTACATAAACATACTCCAGAAAAATATATTAATAAATTCAAGTATAATAATAATTATACTTGAACCTAACATCCCTACTGTCCCCTAAGCTCTACATATGTAACCTAACACATAAATAGGGAATGTATAAATTAGTACGGGATGTCTGCCCAAGAGAATTAAGATAAAAGACGGAGCCCTACGGGTAGGATCAAAGGTGAGGTGGTGGGATTATCTCAAAGCTATAGAGCAGGCTCACCATGATAATTAAGGGCTTGAAGTAGTTTTCGCCACTTTGAAAAGAAGCGATAAGTGAATAAGATAAAGAAACTTTTAAATCTGATTTATTGCTATAAAACAATATCTTAAATACATACATACACCTATTCATTAATACATAATATTATTGTTGCTACCTGTGTCTCGCGCACCACCAGCTAATAAAATTTACAACAACTATATGAGTCGTGTCAGCAGTTGTCAATGTTCAAATTTCTTAATTTAAATGACTCTACTGAGTTGTTAATGAATCTTATCTTCAGCTATTAAAGTATAGATCAGCGACGTGCGTGACAGCAGTTGGTCGATGTTCAAACAAATTCTATTCTGAAACAGTTTACGAAGGCAAATTTTTGCTTTCGCAGAATAGTTTCAGGCTAAACATGAAATTTAAACTTTAAACTTTACAGGTATGCGATCATCCCTCCAAAGCTGGCTGCGATCCTTCTTGTGCTACCACTACTACTACTACTACTACCACTACAACTACAGAGAAACCAGCTTGCGATTGCTCCAGTCAACCAATATTACCTAATGGATGTCCTTGTGACCACAACATTCACCTGCTATTGCGTCATGAATCTGACTGTGAGAAATTCTACCAATGTGATAAAGGAGAGCGAGTCTTAAGACAGTGTGCTCCTGGGACTCACTTTAATGCCAAATTGCAGGTAAGACATAGGACAGCATGCAGGTCTTATAAAAGAACAGTAGAAACTGACACCAGCAAAAGATTTTACAATTGGTGTCATTATACACAATTTTGAAATCAACGTACAGCAAGGTTTCTGCGAGCTCTATATTTTTACGAACGATTAAAGAGAAAATATATTGCTCGCTGTGAGTCGTATAAAGCACCTACCTCATTGGTGAACTTATTTAAATTTGTGGAATAATGTTTGATAATTTTTGTATTTTACAAGGACACAGAATTACGAATTAATTATTAAAATACGAATCTAATCTCATAATATTAGTAAAGTTATTCAATTTAACTATACAAAATATTAAATACTTATTTTTAAAACATCCCTATGCCAGTATGATTGAGCGATATAATATATCATTGCATACTGGTTGTGTCTCGCAAATGACCAATTCAGTCTGAATCTCAGTCTAACAAAAATATTTTAAAATTAAACCAATAGTTTCTCAGTCAGAACCTATATATTTGTACCAACTAGCGAACCGGCCGACGCGACGCACTGTACTGCTACAGAATGCTTGAGATACCTAAAACTGCCTGTTTTTTAAAAATTCGATACCATCCAAGCCAACCTGTCTGAGAACATTATTTTAGTTTCCTCAAATATTAGAAACGTTTGGACACAAGGCCTTTAATGGTCTTAATAATAGTAGCCTTTAATTCAGATACTTTTAAATTGAAACACGTATCTATTTCAATCTTCTTTTAGGTATCTGTGTGCCCTTTTTTAGCAAAGGCATCCTCAGAAGATCGCCATTCCTCTTTGCATTATGCGACTCTCTGTCATGAGAACTACCTGCTGTTCTTTAATTTGGTCTATTTTCACTTTTAATATATTTATGCACACATGTTGAAATTACACAAGAACTGAAGAGAGCGGTAACCAGACCCATGCAACTTCCTAGTAGCCCGCAACATCGCAGCACACTTTCTAGGGGACTCTTTGTACCGAAGTTGCATGGACGGCTAATTTTAGTAATAATAATTAACAGGTATGCGATCATCCCTCCAAAGCCGGCTGCGACCCTTCTTGTGCTACCACAACTACCACTACCACTACCACTACAACTACTGAGAAACCAGCTTGCGATTGCTCCAGTCAACCAATATTGCCTAATGGATGTCCTTGTGATCCTAGCGTTCGGATGCTGTTACCTCATGAATCTGACTGTGCTAGATTCTATCAGTGTGATCAAGGAGAGAGAATCTTAAAAGAATGTGCATATGGGAATCATTTCAATGCTAAATCGCAGGTATGTAGCAAAAACTTTGTTTGTTTCATTGAAACGAACATTCTGTAAGCTATAGCATTTCGTTAGAATAAAATAAAGCAATGCTAAAAATTACTACGATACTAACTAAATTACATATACAAATATATCAAATGAAAGCTATTTTTTCCTATTTGACGTATTAACACTATGACAATAATAATTATTGTTATTATGTATTTAGTGTAAATATGTGTAATATAAAATAGTTATTTATCTTATTAGACTAAAGAGCAAAAGTGTTTCTCGATTGTTTCACTGTTTAAACATAACTACTGGCGACACAGTAACCGCACATTACTATGGTAATTTCGACAAATGTCTAGAACGTAATAATTTATAAGTACTCTTTCGCGGAAATATTAGTGAAACAGGAATATATTATTACCACTCTTTATTTTTTTGAGATCTACTTACTTTTATGATCATTTGTCAATCTAATAGGCAAGTAAGTGATCAGCTTCCTGTGCTTGACCCTCTTGATGCTAGGTTTAATTAAAGCTGGTTTCGTCGCGATGTTCGCCTTTATACAAGCGAATGTTAAATGCGCACATAGAAAGACCATTGGTGCACAGTCGGGAATCGTACCTAATACCTCAGGGGTGTAAAGTCTACACGGCTCGTCAGACATTGAGTACTAAAATAGGTCATCAAAGACTTGAAGCTCGGCTGTGCACTTAAACAACCCATTTACTCGCTCGATGAGAAAGGTGATCTTGGACCCAGTCGACGGGATTTGTCAGGTACAGAATGTTGAAACTCAGCTGCAGGTATTATCGAACACTCCGTGGCAAATGCGGTAGAAGATGCAGACCACGCATCTTTGCCAAAATGCCAAGTGACCAACTGGTCGTCGATGATTGGAATCGCCGATCGTGAACGTGGAAATCGCGTATATTAATCGAAATATATTATTTCCAGATTTGCGAACACCCCTCAAAGGCAGGTTGTGACCCGTGCATAGTTTCTAACAAATGTGAAGAATGTCATGTTCCACACTGGGCCCACGAGACTGAATGTGACAAATTCTACAGTTGTTCCAATGGCAAGGAGGTGCTACACACGTGTCCCGCCGGTCTCAATTTCAACGAGGCTCTGCAGACGTGCGATTTTACTTGCAATGTCAGTTGTAGGAATCGATCTAGGCTATTTTTCTTAGACTTTACACGTAAACGGCGGTAATATGTATTTCCCGGTACGTTTTCGTTACTGTACTTTCCATATTAATTTTTTTTTTTAATTTTTAATTCCTATCAAAACATAGATTTTAAGATACAGGCTTTAGGTAACTGCTGCAAGTTAAAAGGTTTTTCACAGGCGTCATGCTAACTCTGAATAACCTACGTCTCAACTATCTCTTTAATGATATGACCAAGAGGTGAATGTAGGCCCGGCTCCACTCCGGCTGGACTATGGACTTTTTATGAGCGCATTTAACATTCGCTCTTAACATCAAGAGGAAGCTTTAAAGCAAGCTAAAACGACGTGTCACATACAAGAGGCTGATCAGCTTGCCTAGTAAAAGAAATAGAAAGAAATCTGAGACGAGAAATGCGTATACATCGTAGGAAGATATGAAATTGATGAAGTAGAAATTTACCCCGTCCGCCCCGTTAGAAGTCCTAATTAAAATGTTAAAGTATACTAAGTAGTTAGAACTAAGTAGTTAGAAGCTACTATCAGTTTTAAAATACTGCTTCTAGTCGCGTTTAATGAATATAATAAATAAAATGTAATATAAAAGAGAAATTATTACGATCTATCGTTTATGATACATACGTTATTTAATATACTACACTTTGTAATATTATTTTTTTTTAATTTTAAGGGATGCAAGTGAAAAATAAAAAAAAACGCAATGTAATAGTTATTTTATTTCAATGCCTGTACAATCTTTATTATTTACCACTATTACCTCCATTTCCTCCATTTCCACCGTTGCCGCCATTGCCACCATTACCACTTCCGTTACCACCGTTACCTCCATTTCCGCCATTGCCACCATTACCGCCGCCATTACCTCCATTACCACCATTTCCACCGTTTCCACCATCTCCACCGCTGTTTCCTCCATTACCACCGTCTCCACCGTTTCCACCGTTTCCTCCATTACCACCATTTCCTGCATCACCACCGTCTCCTCCGTTTCCACCGTTTCCACCATCTCCACCGCCGTTTCCTCCATTACCACCGTCTCCACCGTCTCCGCCGCCGTTTCCTCCATTACCACCGTCTCCACCATTTCCACCGTCTCCGCCGCCGTTTCCTCCATTACCACCATTTCCACCGTCTCCACCATTTCCTGCATCACCACCGTCTCCACCGTTTCCACCATTTCCTGCATCACCACCGTCTCCTCCGTTTCCACCGTTTCCACCATTTCCACCGTCTCCACCATTTCCTGCATCGCCACCGTCTCCTCCGTTTCCACCATCTCCACCGCCGTTTCCTAAATCGCCACCGTCTCCTCCGTTTCCACCGTTTCCACCATCTCCACCGCCGTTTCCTCCATTACCACCGTCTCCACCGTCTCCACCGTCCCCGCCGCCGTTTCCTCCATTACCACCATTTCCACCGTCTCCTCCGTTTCCACCATCTCCACCGCCGTTTCCTGCATCGCCACCGTCTCCTCCGTTTCCACCGTTTCCACCGTTTCCACCATCTCCACCGCCGTTTCCTCCATTACCACCGTCTCCACCGTCTCCACCGTCCCCGCCGCCGTTTCCTCCATTACCACCATTTCCACCGTCTCCGCCATTTCCTGCATCACCACCGTCTCCTCCGTTTCCACCGTTTCCATCGTTTCCACCATCTCCACCGCCGTTTCCTCCATTACCACCGTCTCCACCGTCTCCACCGTCCCCGCCGCCGTTTCCTCCATTACCACCATTTCCACCGTCTCCTCCGTTTCCACCATCTCCACCGCCGTTTCCTGCATCGCCACCGTCTCCTCCGTTTCCACCGTTTCCACCGTTTCCACCATCTCCACCGCCGTTTCCTCCATTACCACCGTCTCCACCGTCTCCACCGTCCCCGCCGCCGTTTCCTCCATTACCACCATTTCCACCGTCTCCGCCATTTCCTGCATCACCACCGTCTCCTCCGTTTCCACCGTTTCCACCATCTCCACCGCCGTTTCCTCCATTACCACCGTCTCCACCGTTTCCACCGTCTCCGCCGCCGTTTCCTCCATTACCACCATTTCCACCGTCTCCACCATTTCCTGCATCACCGCCGTCTCCACCGTCTCCACCATTTCCGCCGTCCCCACCGTTGCCTCCACCGTTTCCTCCGTCTCCACCGTTGCCTCCATCACCACCGTCTCCACCGTTTCCTCCATCACCGCCATTACCACCGTTTCCTCCATCGCCACCATCTCCGCCGTTTCCTCCGTCACCGCCGTCGCCACCATTGCCTCCATCACCACCGTCTCCACCATTGCCTCCATCACCGCCGTCTCCACCATTGCCTCCATCGCCACCGTCTCCACCGTTTCCTCCGTCACCACCGTCTCCACCATTGCCTCCATCACCGCCGTCTCCACCATTGCCTCCATCGCCACCATCTCCACCGTTTCCTCCGTCACCACCATCTCCACCATTGCCTCCATCACCGCCGTCTCCACCGTTGCCTCCACCGTTTCCTCCGTCTCCACCATTGCCTCCATCACCACCGTCTCCACCATTTCCGCCATCTCCACCGTTTCCTCCGTCTCCACCGTTTCCTCCATCACCGCCATCTCCACCGTTTCCTCCATCGCCACCATCTCCGCCGTTTCCTCCGTCACCGCCGTCGCCACCATTGCCTCCATCACCACCGTTTCCTCCATCACCGCCGTCTCCACCATTGCCTCCATCACCGCCGTCTCCACCATTGCCTCCATCGCCACCGTCTCCACCGTTTCCTCCGTCACCACCGTCTCCACCGTTTCCTCCGTCACCGCCATCTCCACCGTCTCCTCCGTCACCGCCGTCGCCACCATTGCCTCCATCACCACCATTTCCTCCATCACCACCGTCTCCACCATTGCCTCCATCACCACCGTTGCCTCCATCACCGCTGTCTCCACCATCTACACCATCGTCCTCACTATCACCATTATCTCCACCAGCACAGTCAGCTTTGTGGGGCCATGTGCATTTCTGTCAAATACAAAAGGAAATATTTGATATTATATTAAAAAAAATAGTCTTATTGCGAAATGAAACAATCATTCAAATTAGAAACTAGAATATAGTTATAATAATGACTTCTATTTCCTAACAGACCACAAGTTCTTTACTCAGAAAGAGAAAAGAAGAGTGGTGGCAAAAGTAAAAAGTGGCTGCGTTGTTAGGATCAACGCAGCCACGGTCCACCGGGCTGTTGAGGACTCCAGAGGCTCACGTGATGTTCCTCATGCTGAAATGTTATTCCTAGACACTCACTGCTAGAAGGCTCGAGATCCCGGCATTTCAACTCAAATTGGTTTGGAAATACCTGTAGCCCATGGAGACTCTCAATACCATAGCGCTCGCTAGTACGTTTCCGGCCTTATACAAATTGGTGCCATCTTTTCTTGAAGGACCTTAAGTCGAATTGGTTCAGAAATACTTCAGTGGGCAGCTGATCGTCCACACAATGGTGGTGCCCGGTTAATATTTTACCTGCAATTTGTAGCTAAACTCCGTGCCAGGTGCACATGGCATTTCCTGGTAATCTCCATGCACGCATTGGTAGAATTTATCACATTGTGGGTGAGCGAAAAGCTTCTCTATTCTATAATCCTTGGGACATCCGTTTGGGAAGACGTCTGGCTGGTTATTTGATTCAATTTGACATTCAGCCAAAACTGCCTCTGTACATCCCTGAAAATATTATATATTTGTTTTATTCCTTAAACTGTACTAGCTCCCCCGCAAACATCGTCATAAATGGCTGCAGTATTTCCCGGGAGGTACTAGATGGACGTAGGCAGTCGAACTTGCTGGTGTTAGGCTCTTATAAACCCTGCAAACGGGGTAAGTTAAAACATTTATCTGCATTTGGACAGGAAGCACTTCCCAGACAGCAAGAAGTGATCCCACCGAGACCCTGCATCTGCATGGCATCCAGATGTTGACCTGACCCCCAATGATTTTATTTAGCCTATTTTGTTAGTCTATCGTCGTATGAAACATTACTATGGTTTCAGAATACCTTTAGTACATAGGTATACAATTATTTACAAAAATATTTTTCAAATATTATATAACACTCGAATAGTTCTCGAATTATACATTTATTAATTTATCATCTCAGCTCATCTTCGAAATTCGACGACAGATATATAATGTATATGTCGCAGTAAAGTAGTTAAATCAGAAAGTTAATTGAATCTCTGGACAATCGTAAAAAAAATAGCTAAAGTTCCGTCAGGCATATGACTGAAGGAAACGTTTGACGATTTTCTTTAACGTTCCTATGTCTTCTATAAAACTGTAGTACATTGCTCTATTGTCCATAGTTTTCGCAGCATTTAGGAATCTTTATGGGTCTGATCGTTTACAATATCGTAATCACCAATGATCATCAGGGTTCTAATGGTATAAGAATATATCAAATCCAGTACTTTTGGAGCACGGGGAATTTCATGAATTCAAATACTTAAAATATTACCTGAAGTTTGACGGAGAAGTGACTGCTGAGAGGGCACTGAGCTTCTTGCATTCTCCCGCCAACACATATATAAAACTTGTTGCAGCTGCTCTCGTGAGGCAATAGGGTTTGGCTGCCATATGGGCAGTCCCATTGTGGCCTAGCGTAGGCAACACCCACCAGGCAAAGCACGAGTAGTTTTACTGAAAATTTTGAGAAACATCAAATACAATATTCATATTTAAAATTCAAATTACTGTTAGATTTTAATTGGACCGTGTAACATATACTGCTGTATTTGGAAATATTTACGTATCTGTTCATTCCAAATTCAAATAGTAATTCCCTATAACTATTTTGATTGGTTAGAACTACATCTAAGTAATTAAATAATTCTATGTTTTGATTACTATTATACTACGTAGATTAATAAACAATAGAATTTTAATAATTAAATATTATTTTTAGTAATAAAATATATTTAACATTAGATATCTGTCCAGGACTTACCTATCATGATTCCAATCAATTCCTTCGACATTTAAGACTGCTACTAGTTATCCAATTATTTATATTTGATTTAATTAATGATAAAGATTGATAAAATGTTATTTCAATCGATAATCTTTGAAACGATGAATGATAAATAGTAGACAAAAGAATCTGTATAAAGATAAACGCGTATTTTTTATATAACCTGATGTTATGTGATACCGCCCATGGCCCACTACAAGTTCAAGAAGGCTCACTAGTGCGTTGTCGGCCCTTTTTTATACAAAATGGCAAACCGGCAAGATCTGTCTTCTGATCTTAAGTGACCGCAGTTCGTGAACACTTTCAAACTGAGAGAGCTCACGAGTGCGTTGCTGGCCTTTCTTTTATAACGGACAAACGGGCAGGAGGGTCATCTTTTATTAAGTGTACCGCCATGGATACTTAATGCCAGAGGACTCACGAGTGTGTTGCCGGCCTTTAAACAACAAGCAACACTCTATGCTATTTGTAATTGCGGGCACCATCTGTATCCAGTCATACGCCAAATTAATGAAATTAACGCTTAACATCAAGTGTGTATCCGTTTGCCTCCTAACAACAGAGCCAAACACGAGGAGATAAAAAGCCAGCAATGCACTTGCGAGCTCTCTGGCAATGTGAGTATGTAAGGGTATTACTTAACATCACGTAAGGCCATTCAATAAAAAAAGTATTTTAATAATATAGTACAAACGCTTTAGGTACGTAACATGAATACGTGTGATCTTTATCAAAACTGATTTATATCATATGATAAGACGATTAGAAAAACTAAAAAATACAAATCAAAAATCTAATAATAATAGAAAATTGTTTATATTAAATACAAATAATTTTTTAGTCAATACAGTCTTATTGATTAGATCCTAAGACACACTTGAGCCACACCCTTAATTTAAAATGAAAATTGATTTATTACAATTCTAATACACGTTCCAAATACAAATAACCTAAACCCAGACGATTGATAGAAATGAGAGAATGCGTTTCGCGCGCTTTTATGTAATATTTTTAATTGACACTTGTGTTTCGATTTCTTGACTGCCAGCATTCCCATACAATATCGATCTCTTTGGCTATTGAAATATTTAATACAACTGAAATACTAACACGTTCCAGATTGAAATAACTTTAAATTTTTTTTCATACTATTTATTGACTGCCAGTAATACTTTTATACATTTGCAATCTCCTTGGTAACTAAAACATTCAGTAACAATATTCACATTTTGAATTCAAAGAAATTTTGATCGCTACGTATTTATAGGGAAAAAAGAAAACAAAAGAAAAATGCTTTCACATTTCGCGCGTTTTTATTTTTATATTTTTTTTAAAATTTTGCACATTCTTTGTGACAACCAGTAATATTTTCATATAATTAAGATCTCCTAAACGATAATAATGACTCAATTTTCTTTACCGACACAATCAAATCGAGGGCCTCAATTATCTAACTTATAATTATTAAATTTGTTGCACCCTTATACATAGTGTATAAAGAGGTCCACGCGTACAAATTAAAAAGCATAAAAATAAAAACGCGCGAAACGCATTCTTTCTTTGTTCGTGATTCAAATATATTTGAATTTGGAATGTGGGTATTTTTCTACATGTCACTATAATTATATAATAAAATAAAAACGTGATTATTTATTTGACAACAATTCAATATAATGTATTAAATTTGGGAATACTTTTATGTAAAACATATTATTTTTCAGTCTCCAACTCGCATGAGTGTGTATAATGTTTATATATTATCTTCCACAGCCAGCATGGGAATACTTGGGGGAATATCATTCAGTTTCGCTGTAATTGAGAAATTAAATTATTATATAAGCAATGTTACACTGTTACAGAGTATCTGACCAATAGACTGTAATTTATTTTACAAAAGTACATTCTCCTTTTCGCAATGGACGCCAAAGCAAATAAATAATGTAAGAATATAAATGTATTAACTATGATGGGGCATGCCCTCCCATTGCTGTGCCTAACCGAGGTCCTTATTATAACGTGTCACGTGTAAAATATTAACTTAAGGAATGCAATAAAGATTTGAGTTTGAGTTTGAAAGGCTAAAATCTTGGTGTGCTCAGCAAGGCAAGACGGTACTTCACACCGGGAAACCGCTTGCAACTGTATAAAGGCCAAATTTGGCCCCACTTGGAGTACTCAAATATTAATTATAAAATTATTTTATTTATATTAGAAATTCTAATTAAGTGTTATCGTATAGTCAATCAATACAATCGCTATCATTCTTTCCGCCTATGGATAGATAGGCAGTGAATTATTTAAAAAATAGATATTGAAGTGAAACTTCTTTATTGGCATTGGAATAAAATTTATCGTCACATTTTTCGGTTACGCTTAAGACTCTAACATACGCCGATGACTTTGAGGATTTGACCTCTACTACAAACAATAATTTACTAACGCCATCTAGTCTAACAAAATAGTGAATAGTCTAACAAAACTACGTGAATACGAAACCAATTATTAGCTAAATATAAAAATTTATAAATAAATATTGGTCTAGAAAAAATGGTGGCTGCCAATTATTTAACTAGTACATACATGATTTTTTTACATGTTTAATTCGTTCTGAGGTTAAAACTTTTTAATGTCAGTATTGCTAAAATACCGAAACCGAGTCATCATCATCAGCTGACGATGGACTCTGATGGTTGGTACTGGATCTCGAGGATGGTAAGCAGTAGACATACCGTCATTGAGCTCGTTGTAATCAGCTCAGCGAAACGATACTAGAAATGTGACTATATGAACCTGATGATCGACTCCGAAGGTGAGTAGTGGATCTCGAGGATGGTAAGCAGCAGACATACCGTCATTGAGCTCGTTGTAATCAGCTCAGCGAAACGATACTAGAAATGTGACTATATGAACCTGATGATGGACTCCGAAGGTGAGTAGTGGATCTCGAGGATGGTAAGCAGCAGACATACCGTCATTGAGCTCGTTGTAATCAGCTCAGCGAGACGATACAAGAAATGTGACTATATGAACCTGATGATGGACTCCGAAGGTGGGTACTAGGTCTCGAGGATGGTAAGCAGTAGACATACCGTCATTGAGCTCGTTGTAATCAGCTCAGCGAGACGATACAAGAAATGTGACTATATGAACCTGATGATGGACTCCGAAGGTGGTTACTGGGTCTCGAGGATGGTAAGCAGTAGACATACCGTCATTGAGCTCGTTGTAATCAGCTCAGCGAGACGATACGAGAAATGTGACTATATGAACCTGATAATGGACTCCGAAGGTGGGTACTGGATCTCGAGGATGGTTAGCAGTAGACATACCGTCATTGAGCTCGTTGTAATCAGCTCAGCGAGACGATACTAGAAATGTGACTATATAAAGCTGATGATAGACTCCGAAGGTGGGTACTGGGTCTCGAGGATGGTAAGCAGCAGACATACCGTCATTGAGCTCGTTGTAATCAGCTTAGCGAGACGATACTAGAAATGTGTTATATGAACCTGATAATGGACTCCGAAGGTGGGTACTGGATCTCGAGGATGGTAAGCAGTAGACATACCATCATTGAGCTCGTTGTAATCAGCTTAGCGAGACGATACTAGAAATGTGTTATATGAACCTGATAATGGACTTCGAAGGTGGGTACTGGATCTCGAGGATGGTAAGCAGTAGACATACCATCATTGAGCTCGTTGTAATCAGCTCAGCGAGACGATACTAGAAATGTGACTATATGAACTTATTAATATTTAATATTAAATAAATATTAGGTAATATTTACTATAATACCACTATATTTCTTTGAGTTTATTGAAAAAATAATCAATTTCAACGATTCGTCTTCCAGTTGAAATTTTAAATATTTTTCTTGGTTCTGAAACCTACGAGTGCAGCATGTTATATCTAAGCCCGAAAATGAAATCAGAGTCAATCAGACCCAGTACCCACCTTCGGAGCCCACCATCAGGTTCATATAACACATTTCTAGTATCGTCTCGCTGAGCTGATTACAACGAGCTCAATGACGGCATGTCTACTGCTTACCATCCTCGAGATCCGGTCACCACCTTCGGAGACCATTATCAGGTTCATATAGTCAAATTTCTTGTATCGTCTCGCTGAGCTGATTACAACGAGCTCAATGACGGTATGTGTACTGTTTACCATCCTCGAGATCCGGTCCCCACCTTCGGAGACCATTATCAGGTTCATATAGTAAAATTTCTTGTATCGTCTCGCTGAGCTGATTACAACGAGCTCAATGACGGTATGTCTACTGTTTACCATACTCGAGACTCAGTATCCACCTTCGGAGTCCATCATCAGGTTCATATAGTCACATTTCTAGTATCGTTTCGCTAAGCTGATTACAACGAGCTCAATGACGGTATGTCTACTGCTTACCATCCTCGAGATCCAGTACCCACCTTCGGAGTTCATAATCAGGTTCATATAGTCACATTTCTAGTATCGTCTTGCTGAGCTGATTACAACGAGCTCAATGACGGCATGTCTACTGCTTACCATCCTCGAGATCCGGTCCCCACCTTCGGAGACCATTATCAGGTTCATATAGTCAAATTTCTTGTATCGTCTCGCTGAGCTGATTACAACGAGCTCAATGACGGTATGTCTACTGTTTACCATCCTCGAGACTCAGTATCCACCTTCGGAGTCCATCATCAGGTTCATATAGTCACATTTCTAGTATCGTTTCGCTAAGCTGATTACAACCAGCTCAATGACGGTATGTCTACTGCTTACCATCCTCGAGATCCAGTACCCACCTTCGGAGTTCATCATCAGGTTCGTATAGTCACATTTCTAGTATCGTCTTGCTGAGCTGATTACAACGAGCTCAATGACGGCATGTCTACTGCTTACCATCCTCGAGATCCGGTCCCCACCTTCGGAGACCATTATCAGGTTCATATAGTCAAATTTCTTGTATCGTCTCGCTGAGCTGATTACAACGAGCTCATTGACGGTATGTCTACTGTTTACCATCCTCGAGACTCAGTATCCACCTTCGGAGTCCATCATCAGGTTCATATAGTCACATTTCTAGTATCGTTTCGCTAAGCTGATTACAACGAGCTCAATGATGGTATGTCTAATGCTTATCATCCTCGAGACTCTGTACCCACCTTGGGAGTCCATCATCAGGTTCATATAGTCACATTTCTAGTATCGTCTCGCTGAGCTGATTACAACGAGCTCGATGACGGTATGTGTACTGTTTACCATCCTCGAGATCCGGTCCCCACCTTCGGAGACCATTATCAGGTTCATATAGTCAAATTTCTTGTATCGTCTCGCTTATCTGATTACAACGAGCTCAATGACGGTATGTTTACTGCTTGCCATCCTCGAGACCCAGTACCCACCTTCGGAGTCCATCATCAGGTTCATTTAGTCACATTTCTAGTATCGTCTCGCTGAGCTGATTACAACGAGCTCAATGACGGTATGTCTACTGCTTACCATCCTCGAGATCCAGTACCCACTTTCAGATTCCATCAGGTATCAGGTTCAGCAACTTATTTTACTTGGTTGTACAAGTTGCACTTGAAACTTGACAACTCTAAATTTGAGTTTTGTTTGGGTAGGTACTTATATACATATACTTATAACATACAATAATTTCCGAAGTTCATGTCCTCGCCTCACTTGATATTTCTTTTTATATTTTGGCATTTCTAAAAAAATCCGCGGGTAAAAACTAAAATACGCAAATATTTAATTATTATTGGCTTCGACACACAAGCGTAGTCCTCCCGTCGCAAAGCGTTGAGGTGGACTGAAGACAAGCCGCATGCAGGGCTCGCGGGTGTGAAATTGCGGAGGGAAGCCCATTGCGCTTGAGTTTATTTACCTTTTATTACTTTCCATGCCCAGGAAACGAATTAATACAAAAAAAAATTTATCAAAATAATAATATATGCTATATCTAATAATACGTGTAAGATTAAAATAAATCGCATAAACCGTTTTGGAGCGAATTTGTAATTTATGTCTAATCTACGGTTCGATGGTAAATTTTTTTTTGGGAAATTGGTATTGCTTTTATCTTTTTTGATTTTATCAATCGATACAGTAGGCTTCAACCCACAATATATATTTTTTTCAAATGCATATGAGCGACAGTTCTTCCAACAATTTAATTTAAACTAGGGCTAGTTGACCGATTTGAGCACTGTTCAAGCCTTAAACAAATCGTGCAACAATAAACTATAAACTGGAACCGAAGCCGCAGAACGCAGAATAAGTTGTCTAACTGTGTTGAGCAATTTGAACTAAAATGATTTAATTAATACAAATTGATTGATCGATCGCAGGTTGCCACTATTCAACAATCAAAGTTGATGAACTTCCCAATATGGAAGTGGATAAATCTGAACGCTTATAAACGTCTAAGAAAGAAATATTTATTGAATGCTTCTAATTTTACATTTAATGACAGTTCTCAAATAAAGGGCGTAGAACGGAATAAACTCTCCGCCACTCTTTTGAATCGCCAAGTTTTTTCTTTTACACAACGTTTGTAAGGAGCTGCAACCATTACACCATGTTCCATATTATGACATCTTGAGTAATAAAGAATATTAAAATAAATTAAAAACAAAGATTTGTCCACTATCAGCAGGAGGCATGGTGAAATAGGAGCACGCACTTACATACTAGTGAGACCATTAATTCTAAATGTTAATAGATATTTGTATATTAGATTGTATTTAGTGGTGGGATTTCATAGCTGAAATTGAAAAGAAGCCTGAATAAGAAAGCAATATTCAAATCATCTAATCAAGATTCTTGTAAGCTGTCGGTGAGAACAACATCAAATGAATCGCATTTACCATGGAGAGTATTCAGAGTTGTTCGGTCTAATACCTGCAGCTGAGTTTCATCATCGGATGTCAAGGCGTATCACCTCGACTTCCACAACAGAGTGTTTATTAAGGCAGTTTTTGACAACATCACCATGTGGACTCAGCTGCCCTCTGAAGTAACCGAACCAATTCGACTTAAGTTCCTTCAAAGAGCATACCAATTTTTAAAAGATCTCGCTCGAAAATTATTAACGCACTCGCGAGCCCTCTGGAATTGAGTGTCCACAGGCTCACGACCAGGTGAGCTTCCTGCCCGTTTACCTTTTGTTACAGAAAAAAGGTGACTTTTGACGTCGGCTTGAATGCTTTCATTTGTAACAATAGGATATTTATTTTATTAATCTTAAGATAAGATTAAAATACAGAAGCGAAAGGGTTTTAATTAATTTGTTATTCATAAATGTAAAATCTTTATCATCGTTATCGTGCAATCTAAATGAAATTTGACAAAGCAAAAACAGTCATGAATTTAGGTTCCTTTTGTGGCGTATTCTAACAATATCATAATAAGTGATAATAAGTACTCCCATCTCTCTTATTCATACGGTTGTCTGTAAAGAACGTTTAACGTGACAACAAGACGTTGTCATTGTAATGACAAAACATTGATGAAATGATTACACACTTTTTTGAATAAAATATAAAAATAAATATTAAAAATACAAACAAAGCTACTTCTAAACCTCAACAGAACTAATCTCAAAATAATGAAGGACCACTGTCTTATCATCGTTTGATCGTTATCGTCTTCTTTATAAATATATCTTTCTCCTGCCTTCTTTATAAAAATCTCTTTCTCCTAGCCGCGACTGACAACAGAAATTAATAAAGCTCACCGCTTTGCGAAGCCCGCGAAGTGCCCAGGAAACTTTTGACCTTTTGAAAGAAGCTGTCTTACGCCCGAACCCAATATACCTAGTCTTGCCATAAATACTGAAACAAAGAAAAATATTTTTTTTTCTGTTGCAAATAACATTTATTACTTTTACAGTGTGTAAGTTTAATACATAAATAAAAAACAATTTATAATATAAAAAGCTTATTCGAAGTGGTCTCCATTGGGTGCGATACAGTCCTTAAAACGTTGAGGCCAGTTATCGATAGAAGCACGCACTCTTTCCATGGGAAAAATCTTCACTGCCAATCGTACGGATTGTCTTAGGGCCTCCAAATTATTATGCCGTTTAGAGCAAGCCATACTCTCTAAAACTGACCATAAATCATAATCTAGCGGATTAAGATCGGGACTAGACGACGGCAAGTCTTCAGCGCTGATGAAGTCCGAAACGTTCATTTTCAACCAAGACTGCGTAGACCGAGCTTGTTGCCGAGTCTTGTTGGAAGGACCATTCTTTGTTATTGAAAATGGTGTTATTAAATGGCTTCACTACCTTCTCAAGGATGGTATATTGATACACTTGTGCCGAAGTTTTGATACCTTTTTCACAAAAGTATGACTCAGTCACTCCTTCATAGCTAATACCCCACTAAACCATCACTGAAGTCGGATAGTTCCCACGTTGCACACTGGCGACTTTTTGGGAAGCTTCCTTAGAGCTTTGAGCACAAATACAGTCATTTTGTTTGTTAAAATGTTGCTCGATTGTAAAAAAATTCTCATCCGTAAAAAAAATTTTCTGCGACCACTCTTTGCGTACCGCTTCAGTAATTTTTTCGATTTATCACCCTATTCTTTTTTAAATTATCATTTAAGAAATGACCCGAACGTCTCTTATAGGCTACAAGTCCTAAGTCATCTTTTAAAAAACGCAACATGGTTCTAGGTGCTATCTTTGTCTCCCGAGATAAAATCTTTTGCTTTCGGACAGGATTTCTTCGAATTCTCTCCCTTACTGCTTTAACCACCTTTTTCTTAAGAAGACTACGTGGAAGGCCAGATATTTTTCTGTCACAAATAGAGGAGGTCTCATTGTACCTATTAATAGCCCAGTACTCAAATATTTTACAAATACCAAGCGTATGGAGAGTTTTAAAATGTGCATTTAGCTTTATACCTACTTTGGTAATGCAATCACAGCGATTCGGTTCTCTTCATCACCCCACTGCATTTTAATATAGCAAAATATTATACAAAGTATTGGCGCCAAAATGAGAAAACTTAATAGACAATCATATAAAAATAACAGATTCCAAATTAAAATGTAATATTTTGTTTATTTTTAATTGTATCAGTATTTATGGCCAGACTAAGTATAATTCACAACTCAAATTGTTTTCAATCTGAGATTGAAGATCAGACCGAAGACAATCCATTTTTGGTGACGGATTAAATGCAATCTCTTCGCTCTTTATACTCACATTTGATAATCAATGTAAACCCTATAAAGTAAATAAAACCATACAAATAATATTAAAATATACATGTAATTATTTTAAAAACTGGTATAAATTAAAAGCTTAAGATAGGATATTGGCACAATTGAACTCTCATTTTCATACAAAGGTCTACCCACATACACCAATCCGACCTACCATGGATTGCATGTATCGACAGATATCTACTTCAATCTTTCGATTGATTATTGGCACATTTTTTCAATGTTTGAATTAAGATTTTTGACCATCTATCTCAGATGGTCAAAAATGGACTGTTATAGGTTATTGGGTTTGGGCGTTAGTTAGACAGGACTTTACGCTCAACTGACCACGCCCATATCACGTGACTTGTTCGTGATTCTTGTATTTCATTTTCTTTTGTATTGCATCGCTATTCCCTATTCACGAATCCTTAAGATTAGCTGTTTAGTTTTTTGTTAGTTATTCATATTATTATATTTTCGTTTTCTCAATAAATATTTTTATATATTATATATAATATAATTATAAAAATATTTATTGAGAAAATAAATTTTATATATTAAATATAACATTTGGTTATGCACTTCTTGAACTCATCATTTTTATTTTTTATAGTTCTTTTCTTACTAGGGTTTCCTGGAGGCTTATAAGCGATAAGGCCGCCCCTTGCACCCCTTGTAATTTTTATGTATCGTGTTATTTGCGTTTCTTTTATTAGTATTATAAGTACTGCAACGAAGTGTCAATAAATAAATAACCTAACATGTAATAGTGGCCATATCATTTACAACCTCTTTTATTTTAAATAAATACACAGACTTGGTCATCAAAAACACTTAAAAAATTAATAGTTAATCATAAAAATATGAATAAGAAGGCTCTCACCTTGCCTAAAAACCGATTAGAGAGACTTGCTTTTTACGTTTTGATGACATCTCTAAAATATAGGTAATGATGTAAATGATTAAGCTTTCCACCTTCTCCTGTGGGACTATTGCAGGGAAGCAGGAAAGTTGGCAGAACTCCTAGATGAATATTTGGGAATGCGAAACCTCTGTTCAAAGTTAATGCCGAGCTCACAATCAATCAAAAGAACAACAAATTAATGATTCTACCGAGTACTACTACTCATATAATAATAGTGTTTGACGGTGTTCAAGTATAATAAATCCCCGATGAAAGACTTAGATATAACCGGACTGGACATATTATTATAGGACCCTTGTTTTTTTTTTATGTATTAGGAGACATTTGGACATGAGGCTCACCTGATGTCAAGCGATTACTCGACCCATGGACACACCTTTCCAGAAGACTCGTAAATGTTTCCGGCCTTTTAAGAATGGATATGCTCTTAAAGAACCCCAAGTCGAATTGGTTGGGAAATACCTATCACTTATATCAATGCCAGAGGGCTCACAGGATGTGGCCTTTTAAGAATTGGTACGCTATTTGAAGGATTCTAAGTCTAATTACTTCAGAAATACTAGGTAGGCAACCACACCACAATGTAGGTTTCGATTTCACAGTTCGCTAATTCGTAAAAGAAAGTGTCTCGTGAAGCGTTCTCTGGAAGACTTCCGTCAAGGCGATGCTGATAATAATTAAAAATAACACTGAATTAACAGGAAGGATTAGGAAAAAAGATATAATCATATCAATGCATTTATCAGTGTATATAGTATATATATTAGCGTTGATTAGGTATAATTTAATCAGTACGAAAATTAATCAAAGAGAAGAGTGTTGTAATCGAAAAAAATTCGCGTCAAATCGGACGCCATGATAAGTGAGTATACATTTTAAATGCGCAATTGTTTGATAATTAAATTTTAAGCTGACCGAAAGCTGTTTAGCTCTGGGCTGATGATCTTATAGGCAAGTAGGTGATAATCCTCCTGTGTTCACCGTCGTGTTGGTTGAGGCACACCTTACGAGGTTTTCCTTCGTACGAGTGAATGTTGAATTCGCGTATAGAAAGTCCATTGGTGCGGTCGTGGTTCTCCCACTCAGAGATGACAGTCGCATGCGGAAACCAACCAATACTGCTCTGCCAGTAGTTAGGTTTTCAAACTTTGTAGTAAAGTTAGCTGTTATTTAATTATCATAAAATGGGAGCTGTGTTCGCCTGCTTCGTGTGGCTGTGCAACTGTCAACTGGGGTGCGATGCTGCAATTACCGGTTAATGAGGCTATTAAATGCAACTTCTCGATATAAGCCTCGAGGATCCTCTAGATTGGAGGATCTACACCATTATTCCTCCATCTTGTTCATTGTCGTTTAAAACGCAAAATTATGGCATTGTCGACCAATCCCTTTCCGAGCGGCTTGATCCTTTGGCGTTGCGTAGAGATGAGGGATCCCTCTGCATCTTCTACTCTTCTGGGTTTCATCATCGGACGTCGAGTCATATGAAATTCCACCCATATCATCTCGACGTCCCTTCCACTGCTTTCTATGCGAACTCGACTAGGGCCCAAGGAAAGAGCATACCCCTTCTTAATGAGCCCTCTGGCATTAAATGGGAATCATTTAACATCAGATGAGTTTCCTACCCCCGGAAAATAGAGTTTAGTTTTTTTTTAATCCCACCGTATTACTCAGAAGCGGTAATTAAATATTATCTACTTTTTGGCTACTTAATCATTATCGTTAGTGCAGAGATAACAGTCCAGTTCCTACATGTAATCATATTATGATTCAAACTCACATATTTTATTGCGCAATGGCGAAAAGTGATTTGTCTGCTAGGCTTCACTTCGAATTCCGGGAAAAGCTTATCTTTGTCTGGACGAAATATTTCTTTGAAAATATTTGTATATAGTATTTTTGGACAAATTTCTGGTTAACAATTCCATCCATCAGCAAATATGGGTTTAATATAACAGGGGAAACGATCAGGAGGCTCATCTGATGGTAAATGATACCCGTATTTCCAGAGGGCTCATAAGTACGTTGCCGGCCTTTTTTGAATAGATAAGGGGGCAAACAGGCCTTGAGAACACGCACGCAACATAAAGCTTGATAATAGCCATCCAGTCATTTTCAAGTCACACGTCTCATCACAAGAACCATCACGTCAGCTTTCTACCGGCCCATTTGTCACTTCAGCTTCAATTCCACTCTTCTGAAGGTTTTGCTAGTTCCTCTCGGTCTTTGGCAAGCATGATGGCCTGTGAGGGCCATTATTTGATCAGTCAGCCAGTATCTATATCAGTAGTGCTACAACCTCTTTAAGTCTCAGCTTCTGATTTCTGAATCTGTTTCATGATCATTTTTCAACTTAATATGCGAGGGTGATCGGCTGATCACCCTCACATATTAAGTCAGTCCATTGGGGCATAACCAGGTATCTAACTACCCCAGGGACAGTTGCACGGCCACAAAGAGCAGGCCAATATAAATGAATAGTAGCCAACTTTAAAGCTAACTACCGGCAGAGCAGTTTTGGTTGGTTTAAGCGTGCCACTCTCATGTCTTAGTTAGTCCATAAGTGCACAGCTGGGGTAAGAGTCATACGCTCATGCCAACTGTGTGTTACATATCCAAAACTCAGTATGCGTTGGTAACGAAGTGTTGAGAGACGATTTTTTACGTTTAACCGTCTTGGTATTCGTCACATTACCCAAGTTTATTTGTTCCAGTTAAACTTCTTCTACTGGGCCTCGTAGGTCTATCCTACGCCAGGCCGCAGTCGGAATGTCCCAACGACGGCCAACAATACCTGATCCCTCACGAAACTGAATGTAACCAGTACTACATATGCGAGAATGGACGGCGTGTTGCCTGGTCGAAATGTCCGAAAGAAACGTTCTTTTCCTCGGAAAATCAGGTAAGACTCTCTTCTTCTCCCCAATGCAGCTACGAAAGTATTTGCATTTGCATAATACGATTATGTATCACTACTGTGTACTTTGCGAACACATAAAGATATAGCATCGGATACAGCATTTATTTTTCAAGATTTATCACATCACACATAGTACTAAATCTATGGCATATTTTACAAAATCTTCATCTGGGTAAGTTAAAAATTTAAGTAATCATAATTGTTACAAATAAAAATTTCAGTTAAAACATATATAAAATAAAATAAGCACACGATAAAATTAAATTAAATTACCAAAAAATTTTGGTAAATCTGAAAAAAGAAAATCATCAACCAAACAGCGAATAAGCATTCAGTATGCTGCTGATTAGCAATTAATATTGGTAAATTTATTAATATAAAGATAAAATTTGTTTAACGATATATAACTAGTAACAACAACGTCGCCATTTGTGAGGGCACGGCCAGCAAAAGTAGGTACAGAAAATGAAAGAGTCAATCAATGAGATAGCCTCGACGTAGTCTGAACTGTAGTAAAAAATCCGTAACTTTTTGATATCTAGGAATGTTACCTGCTCCTCAAAAATATATCAATATCTCAAATCTAATATTATATTATTCTTGTTTCGCCACGGACAATCCAAAAACGTGGCGCGGCCGCCACGCAGTTGGCACAGACATAAGAATCTTTCCTCCAAAGATTGTCACTTTTGTTCTCCTCGTTCCCTTTGGAGTAGTCTTGGTGACCGCAGAGCTGGTGGTTTCAATGGATAAGAATAATAAATTTTGTTTTAATTTTCTATTTATATCCTATATCATTTAAATTAAGAATATCATAAATACTGTACATATATTTTTTTGTACACGGAAATATTCACAAATATCGTAAAATCATTCAATGTCAAAAGCTGATTGCTATTTTCTAATGATAACGATAATATGTACGCTAATTATGATAAAAGGATTATATATATTGATTATAAATCACAGTTATCAATAGAAACCATAAATCTAAAATATATGATGCTACAATAAAAAACTTTCATGAAAATTTAAAACTATAAAAATAATAAAATAAAATAAAATATGTTTATTATGGAACACATACAGGTATCACTTATTCCACATTATTATATTTGAATCTGTAGGCATCTTTACTCATCGGCAAAGAACACAGAGGGTGTAGGCCGAGAGGAAAAGGCGGCGTAAAAGACTCTCGGTACTCTTTAAAAAAAGCAAATCATCAAACAACAGTTATTTTAAAACAAATATCGCAAAATTTATTAGAAGTTTATTATAGAAGATTAAAACAATCTGGCATTACCTCTAGCTGTGAAATGTGTGCTTAAAATGTTTATGTATTGAATGTACTGTATCTGTATAGTAAATGTAGTGTATCTATGAGCAAGCTTAACATGTTCCCAACAGACGTAAACACATAAGTAGTGAATATATGAAGTACGGGATGTCTGCACCAAGAGACCTGAGAGATCTGAGGTTCGAGGAGGTGGAATTAAAAAACTATCGGGCATCACCACGATAATTAAGGGCTTTAAGTCTTCTTCGCCACTTTGAGAAGAAGCGAGAATAAGGCTGAGCAAAATTCAAATCTAATTTATTTGGTTTAAAGACATTTTATTCCCATAATAGACAATAGTCACTGAAAACACTTATATGCTACAGACACGTGGTTGTGGTGGTAGACTTAGGTGGACTTTCATTCCCTTAGAATGTGATCACTCAAGAGAGGGTCTTTTAGGTTTAAAGACATTTATTCTCATAATAGACATTAGTCACTTACATAAGAACACTTATATGCTAACGTTACAATTTGAAAAAAAAAAGAAACTTGGTAGTAGAACTTGGATGAACTTTCATTTCCGTAGATTGGGATCACTCAATAGATGGTCTTTTATTCACGTCTAACATGTGCCATCTCAGCAATTGATCAATGTTCAAATTAAATCTGTACACACTTGCTGTATTTTGATACTAATTTGTTGAGAAAAACACCTGCTCTGGAGTCACCGGAACTGTAAATGTATTAAATCTTTAATAAAATGTGCACTTGAACCCCTCGAAGACTGTTGTAGTAATTGAGCCGTTTATTATTTTCCGCCTGATTTGCGGTTGTAACAGCTTTTGTGCTTGACCGAGGGATGTATGACGGGTCTAACGTGTCCACACGAATACATTTATGTTTTGCAAATAATATTTAAAAAAACTATATGTGCTTTCTAGAGGATCTAAACTTAAACGCAATAAAAAACCAGCTCTACAACCTTTCAGGCCACTTTTCTGTATCTGTGAAGATTTATGTAAGCGTAGTAGTGTGAGCGTATTACTTCTTAAACGGCATTTTTTTAACTGAAATCGATAAATCATTGCTTGTAACATTTTATAAACTGGCTGGCTAATGCTATTTTGTTCTTAATATATAAGATAATTATATTTTTACAGAACTGCGGTGATTTTCTCGCTTCGAACTGTAACCCCAGAAGAGGCCGAGATGGGGAAGATGGCGAAGACGGCAAGAATGGTGAAAATGGGGGCGGTCACGCCGGTCTTGGTGGGGCTAAAGGCCTATCGGGTGGCCTAAATGGTGGTAACGGCGGCAATGGCGGAAACGGAGGCAACGGAGGTGATGGCTCTGGAGCCGGAAGTGGTGGAAATGGTGGTGGTGGTGGTAACGGAGGAAATGGTTCCGGTGCTGGCAACGGTGGTAATGGAGGAAACGGTGGTAATGGTGGAAATGGTGGAGGAAACTCTGGTGCCGGAAATGGAGGTAACGGAGGAAACGGCGGAAATGGTGGAAATGGTGGAGGCGGAGGTAACGGTGGCAATGGAGGAAGTGGTGGAAACGGAGGAAATGGTGGAGGCGGAGGAAACGGTGGAAACGGTGGAGGTGGTGGTAATGGCGGCAACGGTGGAGGTGGAGGTAATGGCGGCAACGGTGGAGGTGGTGGTGATGGCGGCAACGATGATGGAGGCAATGGAGGAGGTGATGGAAATGAAAGTGAAGGGGACGATGAAACCGGAGGTGAAGGTGGTAGCGGCGGTGGTAATGATTCCGGCACTTACCCAAACGGCTGCCCGAAAGATTACACAATAGAGAAACTTCTCCCACATCCAGATTGTGATAAATTTTACCAATGTGTTCATGGAGACTATCAGGAGATGCCATGCGCCCTTGGTACTCAGTTTAGCTACGTTTTGCAGGTTGGTTCACTTTATAAACTCAAAATGTGCTATGTAATGAATCAGGGTCTAATGCAGCTGAGTTTCATCTTCGGACGTCGAGGCATTTGAAATTTAACCCAACATCTTTTACTGAGCGTTTTTTAAGACATTTTGAAACTACCTCTGAGAGTTCATTTGTACGACTTAATATCAGATGAGTCTCTTGTTGGTATATAAAGCACTCTTTTAGTTTAAATATATGACATTCCTCTTTGTCTTGCTTGAGCAACATTCATCTAGTCTTTTACGTCAAGTCTATCTTCTTTTATATCTATCTCTTTCCAGTAGGTCCATTTTGATGTTTCAAGTTTTTGTTAAGGATTTCAGTTTTTAAGCGTGTTCAATTCTGTAAGATTTGGATACAAACAACAATTATTCTTCTCAAGATTATTATTTTCATTGCTATATATTATTCTGATGTTATGGAAATGAAAATGTTAGTTCCTCTAAATACAATTTTTAAAGCTAATCAAAACGCCAAAAAATTACAAATATATTTAATAATGTACATTAGCCAATATTAACATCTCTTCTTAAGTCTCTTCCTGATATTAGAATTGACATTCAGGATTTGGCTTTAAGTCTATCTCTAGACGCAAGTTGCAATTAAGACAATTGTAGCTATGATTTTTTAAACCAATAAAGCTCTACTAAGTGGGGTTGAATGGAGGCTATTACCAATGCACTGTTTTAGAACTGCACCTGGCCATACCTGTCCGACTGTGGTGACAATGGAAGCAGTGGTGGTAATGAAGGCGGTGACAATACCGATTATGAAACGTACCCAAACGGCTGTCCCAAAGACTACTCAATCGAAAAACTGATCCCTCACGATGATTGCGACAAATTCTTCCAGTGCGTGCACGGTGATTACCAAGTAATGCCATGCGCTCCTGGCACACAGTTCAGCTTCAAATTACAGGTAATAAAATAATTATGATCAATTATCATTCCGGATAAAGAACAGCTTAATGGACTTTCAATGTGCACATTTAACATTCGTGCGAACGGTGAAGTTGTGTTGAAGTTGGTGAAGAAGTGAGTTTATTGCCAGTTCTTCTCTTCCGTTCTACGCCCTTGATTTGAGAACTGGCAGTAAATGAAAAATTTGAAGCATTCAATGTATATTCCTTTTTTGACGTTCATAAGTATACATTATGTAACCTGCATTAATAAATGATTTTTGAATTCAAAACAAAAATCAATTTGTGTCAGGCACAGTAGACTACACCCACTTGCCTATGAGATAAATTATGATCAAATTGATACAGAAATTTGAGGCTCAGACCTAAAAAGGTTTTAGCAGCACTGATATATTTGACCACAATTTGGCACAATACACCGTTAGTTTTTCCTATTGTGTATACTAAAGACCTATATTCTAATAATAATAAGTTCTAATAATAATAAAATAAATAATAAGACTATATTCTTTACATAAAAAAACTGAGGCTGTACCTTCTTTAAGGCCAATAATAGCCTGGATTTGTGTACCACTTACGACACTATTTTTAAAAGGCAAGTGATTAGAGGTTTTACACATACGCCATCAACGTAGCCAAGGCTATGTTGAGATATTTAAACTTATCAAAAATATTCAAGTACTGTATTTTACTGGGCGTGGTGACCCGATCGAAATTGATTTAATGTTAATATGTTGCTTATATATATATATAAGACGTGTTGGCATCCTGAATAATGCATAATGTTTTGGTGGGGTTCAGAAATGCACTTGGCCATACCTGTCTGACTGTGGAGGAGACGGTGGAAACGGAGGCGGTGGTAACGGAGGCGGTGGAAATGGAGGCGGTGGAAATGGAGGCGGTGGAAATGGAGGCGGTGGCAATGGAGGCGGTGGTAATGGAGGCGGTGGTAATGGAGGCGGTGGAAATGGTGGCGGAAACAATAACGATTATGAAACGTACCCAAACGGCTGTCCCAAAGACTACTCAATTGAACAGCTGTTCCCTCACGATGATTGCGACAAATTCTACCAGTGCGTACACGGTGGATACCAAGTAATGCCATGCGCTCCTGGCACACAGTTCAGCTACAAATTACAGGTAATGAATTATGATTATTTATTTATCATCCTGTATAAAGAAAGGCTAACCAATGGAAGTTCTATGTGCGCATTTAACATTCGCTTGAACAGTGAAGAGAAACATCGTTAGGAAACTGACTTACATTACACTCAATTTTTACCAGTGTTAACACGGAGGCTGTCTCCCCATGTACACAGTTCAGCTAAAAATTTCAGATATGAGCTTCGATAACTATTCATTCAGAAGTAGCGGGTATAATCGCTTGCCCCGGGAAATAAAATCGTAAAGCACTATTACGCCTGTTGTAATGATTTTTCAGTGTTTTGTTCAACATTTTATTAAAAAAAACACGACGTATACTTAATACTTCTACGGAAATAATTTTGTGCACAAAGTTATGTATACTCCTTTACCTCATTTTCATTTCCTGATATAGATCGCAACAACCATAAAGATAGTTTAACTTTAGATTGTAAACATAATAAAAGTTTTAATAATATATCCGTTTCAAATATCATCCGTAATTATGTTAAAACTGTGAAACTCCCTAGTCTGAACTACTGAAGTCTAATAATATCAATTACAGTAATGTACATTTAAGTTCAAGTATTTTTTTTACAAATTTACAACAACAACGTTGTTTAAATCGTAGAATTGGGTATTAGCCATAATATATATTTAATTACAATTAAAATAATAATTGTTTAATAATAAAAAATAATACTAACTTACAATGAGCCTTAAAATGTAATAACTAAAATACATTATTAAAAGGTGTCCCTCTAGGCAAGGAGATACTGGCTGCGTCCCCCCTTTGAATAGTTAGACTAATTCTTTGAAAGGAAAGCATTGCTTGCTTTCTTTTTATCTGAAAAATGTCTTTTGTTTTTACGAATTTGTGCCAAGGGGCAAGCGATATACTGTTCTTTTTTGATGTACATAATTCAAAAGTAAATTTGAATCGTCGGTCGCTGGAGTAAATTATTGTTTTGTGGTAGAAATGTACTTGGCCAAACCAATCTGATTGCGGTGAAGACAGTGGAAACGGTGGCGGCGGAAATGGAGGCGGTGGCGGAAATGGAGGCGGTGACGGCGGAAATGGAGGCGGTGGTGGCGGAAATGGAGGTGGTGGTGGCGGAAATGGAGGCGGAAATGGAAATAATACTGACTATGAAACATATCCCAACGGTTGTCCTAAAGATTACAGCATTGAAAAACTGTTTCCTCATCCTGACTGCGACAAATTCTACCAGTGTGTCCACGGTGGCTACCAAGTAATGCCATGCGCACCTGGTACTCAATTCAGCTACGACCTGCAGGTAATTAAGATATTATATATTCTAGATTATATATCTGAAAGGTGCCTAAAATTCATATTATTAACGCACTTCGTAATGCTTTAGCAGAAATATTACTTGCTCTTATACTAAATATATATTTAAAGATAATATATTTAATTTATAATACTTAAGAAAAAATTAATATCATTAAAATATTTTATTACAGAAATGTACATGGCCACATCTTTCTGACTGCGGTGACGGTGGAAATGGAGGTGGAGGTGGAGGAGATGGTGGAAACGAAGGTGGAGATGGAGGGGATAGTGGAGATGAGGATGATGGAGGCAATGATGGAGATGGCGGTAATGATGGAGACGGCGGCAATGGTGGAGATGGCGGAAATGGTGGAGATGGTGGAAATGGAGGTGGAGGTGACGGTGGCAATGGCGGAGATGGTGGAAACGGAGGCGATGGTGGAAATGGTGGGGACGGCGGTAATGGTGGAGATGGTGGAAATGGCGGAGACGGCGGCAATGGTGGAGATGGCGGAAATGGAGGTGACGGCGGCAATGGTGGAGATGGTGGAAATGGAGGTGGAGGTGACGGCGGCAATGGCGGAGACGGTGGTAATGGAGGAGATGGAGGCAATGGTGGAGACGGTGGCAATGGTGGAGATGGTGGAAACGGAGGTGACGGCGGCAATGGTGGAGATGGCGGAAATGGTGGAGATGGTGGAAATGGAGGTGGAGGTGACGGTGGCAATGGTGGAGATGGTGGAAACGGAGGCGATGGTGGAAATGGTGGGGACGGCGGTAATGGTGGAGATGGTGGAAATGGCGGAGACGGCGGCAATGGTGGAGATGGCGGAAATGGAGGTGACGGCGGCAATGGTGGAGATGGTGGAAATGGAGGTGGAGGTGACGGCGGCAATGGCGGAGATGGAGGAAACGGAGGCGATGGTGGAAATGGCGGAGACGGTGGTAATGGAGGAGATGGAGGCAATGGTGGAGACGGCGGCAATGGTGGAGATGGTGGAAATGGAGGTGCAGGTGACGGCGGAAATGGCGGAGATGGTGGAAACGGAGGTGATGGAGGCAATGGTGGAGGCGGCGGCAATGGTGGAGATGGTGGAAACGGAGGCGATGGTGGAAATGGCGGAGATGGTGGAAATGGAGGAGATGGAGGCAATGGTGGAGATGGTGGAAACGGAGGTGGAGGTGACGGTGGCAATGGCGGAGATGGTGGAAACGGAGGTGATGGAGGCAATGGTGGAGGCGGCGGCAATGGTGGAGATGGTGGAAACGGAGGCGATGGTGGAAATGGCGGAGATGGTGGAAATGGAGGAGATGGAGGCAATGGTGGAGATGGTGGAAACGGAGGTGGAGGTGACGGTGGCAATGGTGGAGATGGTGGAAACGGAGGTGACGGTGGTAATGGCGGAGATGGTGGAAATGGAGGCGATGGTGGAAATGGTGGAGACGGCGGTAATGGTGGAGATGGCGGCAATGGTGGAGATGGTGGAAACGGTGGTGATGGTGGAAATGGAAATGGTGGTGACGGCGGCAATGGTGGAAACGGTGGAAACGGAGGCGGAGGTGGAGGAAACGGTGGAAACGGAGGTGATGGAGGCAATGGTGGAGACGGCGGCAATGGTGGAGACGGTGGCAATGGTGGAGATGGTGGAAACGGAAATGGTGGTGACGGCGGTAATGGTGGAAACGGTGGAAACGGAGGCGGAGGTGGAGGAAACGGCGGAAACGGAGGTGATGGAGGCAATGGTGGAGACGGCGGCAATGGTGGAGATGGAGGAAATGGAGGTGACGGTGGTAACGGTGGAGATGGTGGAAACGGTGGTGATGGAGGCAATGGTGGTGGCGGCAATGAAGCTAACAAATGCAAAGAGAACTGTCATGTTCCATTCTGGAGACATGAAACCGACTGTGACAAATTCTGGCGATGCGTCAATAACGAAGTTGTTCTTGGAGTTTGTTCTGAGGGCCTTAGATTTAACGAGCAAAAGCAGACCTGTGATTTCTCCTGCAACGTTGATTGCCAGAGGGCTGACATTCAGTCTACTGCTACCATTGATGGCTTAAAGGTATTTCTTCCATGGAACAAAGTTGACTCCCTTCTGGAAATCGCTAAAAATACCAAGAAAATAAACAGTCGCTCATTTTACGGGTACTAGAATATATTTAAAAGTAATTTGTCCAAATCACTCAAAAATTGTTATTTCTATTAAATTTTTTAACATGTATTGATCTTTTATTTTGACCACTTCTATTAAATTTTAGATCACATTTTTGTCAGTACTTCAATCACCTTTGATTTGAAGTTTAATGGGCCAAAACAATGAGTGCAAAGATTTTCGGGTCTGTACCCCCGGCATGCATTGAAAAAGTTAAAAAGTGTGTTTTCATAAATACGAAAATGGTAAGTCGTCAAAGAAGTTAATACAACTCAAAACATAGTAAAATCTTTACGACTATTTTCAGGGTTAAAGTTTAATAAATAGGTCGCCATTACTGGGGGTTGTGAGAAGGAAGTGTAGGGTTATCACTTTTACGCCCCGGAAACATATTTAAAAAAAATATATAATTTTTAGAAATTTTTAATACACTGAACTTTACTGCAAATATTTACCGTATTGTGCTGTTTTTTTTATGATGATACTGCATAGCTTTAAGTATCTCCATAAAGGCTTGTTATATTAAATGTTGTTTCGCCGCCACAAATATTCGTAAATTCTGAATAAAATTCAGTGTTATTATAATTGTCTTTTAAAAACAATCATCTGCTCTCTACTGAGACCTACGGGTTTAAAATAACATTCTAGGAGTAGAACGAGCTTGGAACACATGAGTTGAGGTTGACTGAATCCAATCATAAATGCGGACATAACAAAGATGTACTATCTTCCCAATCTTTCTTACCACTTCATTTTCATCCATTTCATATGTAACTAAAGTTTCCCTGCAATCGTTTATGTATAACTTATGCATTGTCATCTATTTTATTTATTAATGGCTCTGCTTTAGCTCGAATTTTGCGAATATGCATAGAAAGTATGTAGTAAACCTGTTTTAATATTTTCGAAAAACGATCTTGCATTTTTAGGAACTTACGATTTTGCTTTGCAATTTTCTTTCTAACAACCCCATGTAGCAAATGATTTATTCGCCGATTTTGCTATTTTCATGGGAACACGTTGTGTTCTACATTGCTTTTGCGAATGCACCAATTAATTTTCTTCAGCGAATGCCATAATTTTTTCCAAATTCCACATTATGACATCATAATTATCACCATCATCAGAGGTGACGATCGGCAACGGGCCCATGGTTCTCAAAGTCATCCACCAAGCAGAGAACTCGTAGATCACATCCACTTCGAGCACACGATTTCCAGAGCAATCAGTGTCCAGTATGTAGGTTGTACAGAAAAGCAATCCTATCTAAATCCAAATAAAATAAAGGCACATTCACGTAAACTTGAAAACAAAGTAATGAATCTCTTCAAGTCAAAATCTACATGCAAAATGGCGGTTTGCGTTTCGCTACACATGTTCTGAAATACACTCTTATATTTTAATAATTATTAATAGAAAAGTATAAAAGGTACGTATCGTTCAACGAATTTTAATACAACACAAAATTATATTTATTTTTAAAGTGAAACTTCTAATGCGACTGCCAACAAGGTTGCGTTGTGCGTTAAGAAGAAGGCGCATATGCTTACTATGCAGCGAAGTAAACATAATTTATTATGAATAATTCTATGCGATGAATTGTATGTAATGTAACGATGATGTATTTGTTGTAATGTAACGTTACACTGGGGCAACACTGTGCGGCATTGCGGGCATGCATTAAGGCCGCATGCTGCAAACTTAAAATAGTGGCACAATGCGGCAAGAACCGTGCGGCATGGCACACCTTACGTCATGACACTGACTGTCGCAGCCTGTATCCAGCCACAATGGATTACATACGCCTTATGCCCAAACCCAATAACCTATCTCAATCCATTTTTGACCATCTGAGATAGTATTCTTAATCCAAATATTGAAAAAGTGTGCCTATAACCAATCGACGGATTGTAATAGCCATCTGTTGATACAAGTTGATGCAGATGGAAGTGGAAGACTACGTGGCAGAAGAGTCCTTGCACAGTTGACTTAAAACCTGCCTGACATTTTTGTATTTCATAGTTTTACACAAATTATTAATTATGAATGAAGCCTTTTAAGAATCAGTACACTCTTTTCTAGAAGGACACTTACCCGCTCTACGCCCTTGACTTGCGAACTGGTGGTAAATGTAGGCGGCCTTTGAAGAATTGGTACGCTCTTTTCTTCAAGGATCCTAATTCGAATGGGTCCGGTAATGCCTATCGCCTGTGGACACTCAATGCCAATGGGCTCGCAAGTGCGTTGCCGGCCTTTTAAGAATTGGTACGCGCTTTGTAGGACCCCAAGTCGAATTTGTTCCACCAGAGGGCTCACATGTGCTGTATGTATAATTAGCACGCTTCTTGAAGGAAAATGAAATCAATGCCAGACAGAGCGGATTATTACTATGTAGTTTAAGATATAAATAAATATATTTATATATATATATAACTGTAAATTAATGTATGTTGGAAATATGTAATTAATTACTACTTGTTAACGAAGCAATTTTTAATCAACATTATCTCAGGATTAGATTTTTATCGATCAAAACAGTTCCGAGAAATGTATAACTGCGATGATGATAAGCAAACAAAGAAATGTTAATTCGCCTACACATACAAAGATTAATTATGTGTATTTAATTTATAACACATACACTAAATGAAATCTACCTATGTTTGACGACGAAGTCCAAGGTTGTCATACCAAGCGCCAGATAGATTAAGGTTGAAGATTGGTAGACTGATTCCGCATTTAGACTCTCACTAGATGCGTTAAAACTTGGCTAAACCAGCCTAGTTCTTTCCAGAAGTCTCTTAGGCACTTCAAAGGTTCACGGAGTGACCTCACCGCTCCAAGTGTTTCTTATTAGTTAGCCACCGAGTATTAACCGTTTATTTTGAAACATAAGATCATCATGGTATCACTTATTCCACGTCATTAAATTCGAGCCTGTTGGCATCCCTACTCATCGGCAAAGAAGACAGAGAGACAAAAACTCTCGGTACCCTTTTAAAAAAAGCAAATCATCAAACAATTCTACAATATTTAAAACAAACATAGCAAATTAATTATAAGTAGCTGCACATAAAGGCTGCTACTGAATGCTGTCTCCACACATCTTTATATGTCCGCAATCACAGTAGCGATTGTGTATCTTATGTATTAATTATTATATATTTTTTAAATTATCGTATTGCTACTGTATGGATAGCGTAAGTATTTCCGGAAATAATATATAATACAAATAAGCTCATCTACGCATACTTAATATACGATTTGTGTTTGAAGAACCTAAAAACAATTTATATAGATTAAATACCCACATTCTGCGAACATACATATATGTCGATAGTGTCGCATTAAAAGGCCTATTATTAAATCCTTAAAAGGCCGGAAACACACTTGGGAGCCCTCTAGCATTGAGTATCCTTGAGCAACAGGTATTTCAGAACCAATCATGAGTCAAAAAAAAACAATTTTCAAAAATAATTTATTCATGATATATATACATACAATATATATACATCATACATGTCCCTGTGGCAGTGATGTCGACAAACTAGGACATCACGGACTATCATGTCAAAAAAGTGCTGGCCGCTTCTCGAGACATGCTGCACTCAACGATATCATACATCGGTCCCTTGCCACCGTCAACGTGCCAAATCTACTTGAGCCGACTGGAATTGCTAGAGACGATGGCAAGAGACCGGACGGTATGAGTTTGATTCCATCGAAGATGGGTCGGGTTTTGGTATGGGATGCCACCTGTTCAGACACACTGGCCCCTTCCAATCTTCATGGAACTAACAAGAGAGCTGGTGCGGCTTGTGATGCGGCTGAAAAAGCTAAAGTCTGCAAATACAGGGGTTTAGGCTCTGAATATGATTTTGTCCCATTCGGTGTCGAGACCCTTGGTCCGTGGGGTCCTAGCGCATTAAAGCTTTTTAGGGAATTATCAAAAAGGTTAGTCGACATCACAGGAGATCGAAAAGCTGGCAGCTACCTCGCACAAAGAATTAGTCTAGCTATTCAAAGAGGGAACGCTGCTAGTATCTTCGGAACCTTGCCTAAAGAGACTCCTTTTAATAATATTTTTTAATTATTAAATTTTAAGGTTAGTTATTAGATATATTTTTATGTATTAGGTGATGTAGTTGGAATAATTAGAAGGTACATGACAGAAAGTGGCACATTGCAGACAGGAATAGGATTTTTTTATATATTGCTTTGTATGTGATGTAAATGTCAATAATTTTTATACAATTTATATTGAATGCTTCTAATTGTACATTTAAATAGTTTTCAAATCAAGGGCATAGAACGGAAGAGAAGAACTCACAATAAACTCTCCACCACTCTTTTTAATCGCCAAGTTTTTTCTTTTACACAACGTTTGTAAGGAGCTACAACCATTACACCATGTTCCGTATGACATCTTAAGTAATAAAGAATATTAAAATAAATTAAAAACAAAGATTTGTCCTCCATCAGCAGGAGGCATGGTGAAATATGAGAACACATTCTCGTGGGGACAACACCCAAATACATACTATAATATCTACACGTTGTTTCGATACATATCGAAACAACGTATCGATATTAATTGCTTCTATTTCTGAATAAAATGTCATGTCTCGTGTATTTGCTTTAATTACTTTACAGGCGCTGTAGTTTTGTTTTCTGAGAAATTTAGGTATTCTGTAATTATTTAGATAAATATATAAATAAAGATAATATATACATAGGTAAGTAATTAATCTATTTTTATGATCGGATAACTGATACATTGTAAAATAATGCTATAGTCATGGAAGTTGTAGAATTCTTCATTTGTTGTGGAAGACAACTAACGAAATTTTGTTTTTTCTAAAGTAATTTCATATGTTTGTAAATTGTATTCACTTATTGTTCACTCTTGTCAATTAAGGGTCATCTGTTAAGGCAGGTGTGTTTTTATAAATAAATGCAAAATTTCCCAACTCTTTATTTCTAATGAGAAAATTAAATTTTTAATTTCAGATTTCAAATTAGAGTGTTCAAATTAATTAAAATTAATTAATTTGATTATATATATATATATATATATTTATTTATTATATATATATATATATATATATATATAATTTGATATATTTGTTTTAAATATTGTTTGATGATTTGCTTTTTTAAAAGAGTACCGAGAGTTTTTTACGCCGGCTTTTTCTCTCGGCCTATACCCTCTGTCTTTGCCGATGAGTAGGGATGCCTACAAGTTTGAATTGATTGACGTGGAATAAGTGATACCTAGAAGATCTTATGTTCCAAAATAAACGTATTTTATTTTTTATTTATTTTTAAAAAATTATACCCATGTGTTTTGGCTGATCTTGTCAAACCGGGTAACTGTGTTTCCCAAAGGGAGTCGGCACGGAATAAGTTTGACGAATTAAATATTATGACACTATCAATATATTCTTGAAGCCTTGTTGGTGACTTTCACCAGTCTAATAACAGAACAAGTCTAAGCATACGACCAACCAGGCTCCAGAAGATAAACCACTCCTTATATGGAAATTGTATTCGTTTTAACAACAAACATTGAAGCGAAATAGAGTATCATTGAAGAAATTCAAAACTGTCGTTACACGTAAATTAATCATTAAAGCTTTTTATAAATTCGACGATTATTTAAAAGATCCTTATCCTTGGTATTGATTTGCTGCAGTTGCAAACAATTTGTTCGAAAAACATGGCGGTTAAAAAGAAAGGCGGAGAGTTTTTTGCCAGTTCTTTTTCCCCGATTTACACCCTGGACTTGCGGACTTGGATAAATGTAAATTAAGAATCAATTTAACTCAAAGAATCTACAATTTTTCTTTTCTTTTATTCATAAGTTTACTTGGTGATCTATTTGAATAAAGTTTTTTGGAGTTGGAGTTTGAGAATCACAGAATATAGGCTCATACCTATAGGATTACGCCAGTGTTTGCATAAATAACCACTAAAACATGCGATTATATTTCTGATTGCATATCTTTATTGCATTATTGCTACTTTTTGATTTTATCGAAACAAATAGATGTTAACTTTCATATCAGTCCCTAAATCTTTCTTTTGAACGATTCCGATGAATAACCTAAGGTTTTTTTGATCATTAAAAAAAATGTGCGTTGATTCAAAATTAACTAAAACATTTTAAACCACTACCTTCAATTATCTTATATCTTTAAACGGGAAATTCTTGAATTAATTCCATTTAAATATATATGTGTATATATAAATTCCAATTATATATAATTGGAATCTCGCAATCGACTCCAACGATTTTCGTGAAATTTAGTATACGGGGGTTTCGGGCGTGATAAATCGATCTAGCTAGGAATCATTTCTAGAAAATGTCATTTTATTCGTGTTTTATCAACTTAAACATAAACTTACTATTTTTTATTGGAAAAAGGTGGTATTTGAGTGGTCCAGTGGATGTTTTTATTATTCTGTCGGTAATATTATTCATATTTAATTATTGTATTAGTATGTAATTCGTACTTAAATATAATTTCCAAAAAACACAATTTATAAAAAAAAATACCTCGGTCATCCAGGTAATTTTAGACTTTTAATATTAGACTAACATATGGCAATTATTACATTCGTATTATTACTTTTAAAAGTATAAAAATATAATAATTTAAAATTTGAAATACATCGCCTATTTTATCTGTTATTCATATAAACGGAATATTGTTTTCCACTATTACATATTAATATTTAAATTCAATTCCTTCGAATTATGATTGTAAGACGCTGGAGGTACTAATTCGTCAGTCATTTTTTGTTTCTGTTATCTCATTTTTTCTTTATTATTTAGCTGACCTGAGTTTAGACCGATAAGAAAAATAATATTTTTTTACTAAAATAGAGGGTTATTTTTATGTCACTTTTAATGTGAAGTAACCAGATTGTTATGATTCTAAAAAACTCGTCATTTTTAGTTCAGTTTTATCAAGCCAAAATACACATTTTAACTTTTCTGTTGATTTAGTAGTCTATTTGTGGACAGTTAATAATTAAAATATTTAGTTATTTGAACAAATTAATCTTCATTTATGTTATTTTATTTATTTATGAAAACACCTGCCTGTTGATTTCTTACGTACCCATCAGACACATTGAAGCTAAGGTACTGAAGTGCTGCCGAATTACTGTGCTTGCCACGTAACAATTTATTAAGTAAAAATGACAAGCGCGAATTTTCGGCGTAGGTACTCTTAGCTCGTTGTAGCCCACACAACCAAGAAGGTTAAGGCTTTGGATATATTATGATAATATTTTTACAGTGATTATTTTTTTTTCATAATAAATGCTGATTTAAACAAAAAACTCCTTTTTATTTTTAACACACTCGATTTGTTTATTGACCCATTTCTTCTTTTGATTTGTACCATTAATTAATTCGGCACCTGGTAGTTGACCACAAATGGGTTTTTTTTTATAGAACCGGGGGCAAACGGGCAGGAAGCTTACCTGATGTTAAGTGATACCGCCGCCCATGGACACTCTCAATGCCAGAGGGCTCGCGAGTGCACAAATCAGAAACTTCTTATAAACTAAACTCTAAGTACGTTTCATCGTTCACATTTAGGTGGCTCTAAATCGAAGAGTCGAGAGAACTCTTAAACTGTAAGAATAAGCGAGGAAGGAAGGGTCAGGAAGAAGGTTGACGGACTGTGCACGTCGACACAGCAAAAAGGTTGTTTTCAACAGCAGTGATAATCATCCGGAACATACACCCTCACCTAGCAAGTAACAAAAACGGCATTATTTGAAGAAGAAAGTGCTTTTCATCATTAAATGCACCGTCACAAAAACGTTCACCAGAGTACACAAAAGCCTAATAGGTCAATATTTTGACAAACTATTTACTTTAAGAACTGGTGTCCCCTAAGTATATAGTCGGTGTGTGTCAATAGGCAAATGCTTTAAGACCACATTTAAAATTAGCAATCAATCATGGAACATAAACAGAAATTAGAGGGCCGAACGAAGGAATCCTTCACAGACAAAAGTCAAAGTCGAAGTCAAAAATCATTTATTCAAATATGTATAAATTAGCAATGACGTCATCCAAATCAAATCTTAAATCATTTATTCATATTGGTAACACAATGTACACTTGTGACATACATGAACGCCAAAAGAAATATAGATTAAATGCTTCTAATTTTACATGTACTGTCTGTTCTCGACGGCGTAAATCGGAAGAGAAGAACTGGCAATAAACTCTCCGCCACTCTTTTAAATTGCCAAGTTTTTTTTGTTTAACACGACCTTTGTAAGGAGCTGCAACCATTACACCATGTTCCACATAAGTAATAATAAAATAGGTCTGTACAGATTGTAATGTCTGGTCCCGTGGAGGTTTTGCAACTTTCAATTTTAATAGGATATAATAACAATTGTCGATCTGAAAGTTATTTCAATTTTATTTATTTATTACGTATGACGATATTAGGTATTGCCCTTGTGCCTGACATACCCCGTCATCACCATAATTTTTCCTTCATTTAATAAGCCCAGACAACATCAGAAGAGCATTACTGACGTTACTAAGTTTACATATTAAGTTTTATCACCATCTTATATAAGTAGATGATCAACCTCCTGTGACATCGTGGCCAATGTTAAATGTGCATTAGCTCTATTACTGCACAGATGGAGTTTGAACAATCAAATTAAATCAATATTCGTTTATTCAGTGTAGATGCGTCTTAAGGCATGCTTATGAATGTCAAAAACGTTTACAAAATTCGCGAAAGAGCAAAACTACGCCATCCGTTCGCAAAACTACCAGGAGCACTGAGAGGAATGGGCAAGAAACTCAGCAAATGTCAGGGTTAAGATTCGCCTGCAGTAGCTTAACCACAATCTTAGCTTAGATTATCTTCAGTGAAAAGATGATGTTTTACATGTGTTTTTTAATTAATTAATATTTGAATAATTTCCTCCGGAAAGATTAAAGTATTAACATTGATTTTGGCTGTCATGATTATAATAATCAATTAATACCTTTATCAAATGATATCAAAGAATCACGACTGTTATAAATTTTTGTACATCGATTCATCAACAGTTTTGAAAGTGAGACTATGAAAGGTAAGTGTCCATTATATATTTTGTATGTAACGTTTGTGAAGAAATCTCTAGAACTACTAAACCGATTTGGAAAATTCTTTTACCAGTAGATAGCTACGTTTGTGTATGTCATATGCTATAGAAAGTCTTTCTCGTGGGTTTTCGGGAAGTGGGATAGATAAATAAAAATATAAAGGATAGCGGTCGAATGAAAATGATTCTTACCCACCAGCTGACCACAGGCTGGGGGTCTTTCAAGGGGTAATTCTCAAATGGGCGGCAACGTACTCGCGAGACCACGCATTGATGGTCCATAGGCAACAGGTATTTCACAACCAATCCCACTTAGGGTCCTTCAAGAAATGAGCTAACCAATTCTTAAAAGGCCAGCAACGCATTCGCGAGCCTCCTGTATCATAAATAAAGCTATTACTACTTTACATATTTAAACGGAAACTTGTTCCCTAAAAACAAATTTTGTTATTTTTTTTCTGTTTTAAATAATTATTATCATTTAGTGTTTCTATGTGTGTTTCGTTACTACTAAGTTTTATATCTATTAAGAACAGTTAAGTTTTGTTAAAAATTCTATCCAACTCTTCCATTATGACACACCTTCTTTGTCAAAATAAGAAATTTAATTTTTTTTTTGAAGTTGTAAAAGTGAAACAAATTGATAAAAATGTAGATGGAAGCTTATTAAAACACGATAAAATTGTAAAACAATATGTTTTCATTGAAACATGATACGCGTATTGATAAGATAAAAAATGGCGAACAGATTATTATTAACAGTTGCTTTGATTGTAAAACTAAAACGAATTTGTAAAACGCTTAGTACGACCCAAGTGAGAAAAGTACGCCCGGAATACTTTTCTCACCTCTGGGCGGGAGCTCTCCAGTACTAGCTCCTTGCTTGAACGCATTGCGGCACGATCCCTTGGCGTTGCGTAGAAATGTGGAGTCACTCTGCGTCTTCTACTGCATTTACCATGAACACTCCGTTCAGAGGAGTTGTTTGAATTAATACCTGCAGCTAAGTTTCATCATCGCCTGTCGAGGTAGAATACGTAATTCAACCCGTATCACCTCGACATCCGTCTTTCTACAACTCAGTGTTTTACGGCAGGTTTTGGCGAACCGATTCGAGTTAGGGTATTTCAAGAAAACAGCGTTCCAATTCTTAAAAGAGTGTCCATGGGCAGCGGTATCACTGTACATTTGCCTCCGGTTCTATAAAAAAAAATAATGGGCATAAAAATACGTAGGCTAGCAAATTCTTATTTATAAATTCTATCTTGATTATTTATCCTTCTATAGCGATACAACGATAGAGGTCATACAATTTTCGATATAATTTTTATAGTACGGTCAGCAACGAATCATGTGGATCGGACTATCTGTTCCACCGGTTCCTGCCCAGTGCCTCTCATGCCACTGTACGATGGTTTGAGGACCCTTCTGCGCATAGTATTGTGTATTGCCGAAATAAGATACACTGTGTGTACATGGTAGACAGCGAGACAGTATGCAGTCCACGGTATACCGAGCATTCGCCAGCACCCCATCTCAAAGGCATCCTTGACAGTACGGTTTATCTTCCTCAAACGGTATCTACGGTTTCAGTTTCGGCGACTACCTATTCATCAGCGCAAAATTTCTGTCCAGCGATCATTCTCTTGACGTCTGGGACCAGAAATAGGTACCATGTCCCAGAACAGGCTATTGCTGGTGGTTCGTTGGGGTTTTAGTGAGTACAGTAGTGAGTCCCACAGCGCTTTATTTAAACTGATTTCCTATTGCAGTGAAGTTACTTATACTGGGCCTCGTAGGCCTGGCCTACGCTCGGCCGCAGCTGGATTGTCCATCTGATGGCAGACAGTACTTGTTGGCACATGAATCAGATTGCGCCAAATACTACGTGTGTCAGAATGGAGAAAAGCTCGCGACATCACAGTGTCCTGTCGACACATATTTCTCGTTGGAACATCAGGTATGAGACTCAGCTTCAAGAAAAGAGCAAACCAATTCTTAAAAGGCCGGCAGGTAGTCGAAAGCCCGAGGTATTGAGCTTCATGGGCGGCGGTATTACTTAACATGAGATGAGCTTCCTGATCGTTAGCCCCCTGTACTAAAAACGCGCTTACCGCAGGCCCTTTCTGGCAATGTGAGTGTCTATGCTATAGATGTGATGAAAGCTTAGCTATGCTGTGAAAGTGAAAATTGTAGTAATTCATAAAAATATTTTCAGATATGCGACCTGCCCAGTCGGGTTTCTTGTGGGCAAAGGGCGCTGACATCTTCAGTAGAAATAAAATGTCCCTCATTTTTCTTCGGTGACTTTTTCATTCCGCACGAATCCGATTGTTCGATGTATTACAAGTGCGAATCGGGTAGGCCCGTACTGATGTCATGTGATCACGGAGCTCATTTTAATCCTTCCGCTTGGGTAAGTTTATTATGATAACACAAAAATCTGGCATCTTCTATTGTAAACATAGAATACTGTCATTTGCTTTCTAACAACGCTTACCCGGAATCATGCAGGAGTTTCACCCCTTCGTTGTTGTCATCCCATGTCGCTACACGATTTGGATCGTCGTTTCTTGTAACAGGAAAGGAGTGAAACTCCTTGCATCACCATCCTTCCCTAGATAGTTAAATATGGGCTCATATTATAAGCGGTGTTTAAATGGGAACGAATGGGAGTCGCACGCTTAATCCACTAGGCTAACACTGCTCAGTCATTGCAATATATAATGTTTAAATTATTCACTGATTTCAGCGTTGCACCCTACCAGAGTTAGCGGGCTGTCAAATCAAGAACATATTAGACCAAAACGACCAATCCGAGACGAATCCAAACCAAGACCAAACAGACAATAATGATCATTTTCCAAATATATATAATAATGGAGGCGGTGGAGGCAATGGTGGTAATGGAGGCGGTGGAGGCAATGGTGGAAACGGAGGAAATGGAGGCAATGGCGGAAACGGTGGTAATGGAGGCGGTGGAGGCAATGGCGGAAACGGAGGAAATGGTGGGAATGGTGGGAATGGAGGCGATGGAGGAAATGGTGATGGCGGCAATGGCGGGGATGGTGGAAATGGAGGAGACGGAGGCAATGGTGAAGATGAAAGTGACGGCGGTAATGCCGGAGATGGTGGAAACGGAGGAGACGGAGGCAATGGTGGAGACGGAGGCAATGGTGGAGATGGTGGAAACGGAGGTGACGGAGGTGATGGCGGTACTGGCGGGGATGGTGGAAATGTAGGTGGAGGTGAGGGAGGCAATGGTGGAGATGGTGGAAACGGAGGTGACGGAGGTAATGGTGGCAATGGTGGAGATGGTGGAAACGGAGGTGACGGAGGCAATGGCGGGGATGGTGGAAACGGAGGAGACGGAGGCAATGGTGGAGATGAGAGTGACGGCGGTAATGGCGGAGATGGTGGAAATGGAGGAGACGGCGGCAATAACGGAGATGGCGACAATGGTGAAGATAATGGCAATGGAGGTGGCGGCGGCAATGGTGGGGATGGTGGAAATGGAGGAGACGGAGGCAATGGTGGAGACGGCGGCAATGGTGGAGATGATGGAAACGGAGGTGACGGAGGTGATGGCGGTAATGGCGGGGATGGTGGAAATGTAGGTGGAGGTGAGGGAGGCAATGGTGGAGATGGTGGAAACGGAGGTGACGGAGGTAATGGTGGCAATGGTGGAGATGGTGGAAACGGAGGTGATGGAGGCAATGGTGGAGATGGTGGAAATGGTGGAGACGGCGGAAATGGTGGAGATGGCGGCAATGGCGGGGATGGTGGAAATGGAGGAGACGGAGGTAATGGTGGCAATGGTGGAGATGGTGGAAACGGAGGTGACGGAGGCAATGGTGGAGACGGCGGCAATGGCGGGGATGGTGGAAACGGAGGTGACGGAGGCAATGGCGGGGATGGTGGAAACGGAGGAGACGGAGGCAATGGTGGAGATGAAAGTGACGGCGGTAATGGCGGAGATGGTGGAAATGGAGGAGACGGCGGCAATAACGGAGATGGTGACAATGGTGAAGATAATGGCAATGGAGGTGACGGCGGCAATGGCGGGGATGGTGGAAATGGAGGTGGTGGAAACGGAGGTGACGGAGGTAATGGTGGCAATGGTGGAGATGGTGGAAACGGAGGTGATGGAGGCAATGGTGGAGATGGTGGAAATGGTGGAGACGGCGGAAATGGTGGAGATGGCGGCAATGGCGGGGATGGTGGAAATGGAGGAGACGGAGGTAATGGTGGCAATGGTGGAGATGGTGGAAACGGAGGTGACGGAGGCAATGGTGGAGACGGCGGCAATGGCGGGGATGGTGGAAACGGAGGAGACGGAGGCAATGGTGGAGATGAAAGTGACGGCGGTAATGGCGGAGATGGTGGAAATGGAGGAGACGGCGGCAATAACGGAGATGGCGACAATGGTGAAGATAATGGCAATGGAGGTGACGGCGGCAATGGCGGGGATGGTGGAAATGGAGGAGACGGAGGCAATGGTGGAGACGGCGGCAATGGCGGGGATGGTGGAAATGGAGGTGGTGGAAACGGAGGTGACGGAGGTAATGGTGGCAATGGTGGAGATGGTGGAAGCGGAGGTGACGGAGGCAATGGTGGAGATGGTGGAAATGGTGGAGACGGCGGAAATGGTGGAGACGGCGGCAATGGCGGGGATGGTGGAAACGGAGGTGACGGAGGCAATGGTGGAGATGGTGGAAATATAGGTGGAGGTGAAGGAGGCAATGGTGGAGACGGCGGCAATGGCGGGGATGGTGGAAACGGAGGTGACGGAGGTAATGGTGGAGATGGTGGCAATGGTGGAGACGGCGGCAATGGTGGAAACGGCGGCAATGGCGGGGATGGTGGAAATGGTGGTGGTGGAAACGGAGGTGACGGAGGCAATGGTGGAGATGGTGGAAATGGTGGAGACGGAGGTAATGGTGGAGATGGTGGAAATGGAGGTGACGGAGGCAATGAAGTTAACAGATGCACAGAGAACTGCTATGTACCGTTCTGGAGACACGAAACTGACTGTGACAAATTCTGGCGATGCGTCGACAGTGAAGTTGTTCTTGGAATTTGTTCTGAAGGTCTTAGTTTTAATGAGGAAAAGCAGACTTGTGACTTTGCCTGCAACGTTGATTGCCAAAGGGCTGAAATTCAGTCCACTGCTGGCATTGATGGCCTAAGAGTATTTCTTCCGTGGAACAAAGTTGACTCCCTTCTGGAAATCGCTAGAAATACTAATAAACTGGACGACCAACATTAAATATATTATCATAGAAAACATTTAAATTGTTGTTTTATAGTAATAAATGTTTAATTACATTATTATTTTGTTTTATTAATTTCAAAATATCTCAAAGAAATACTGGTGAAAAACATTTATATCTTCCCCAGGCATATGTATCCTTCGTTATTCTTAAAAGTAGTATATATGACACACGCCGTCGGCATTTTAAGCCTAAGTTTATAATGGATTTTGTATGGTACTGTTAATAACTTAATTTGTGATAATGTATTTAGAAGAGAATGTTGCAGCCAAGACTATATTGCCAGCCATATGTTTTGTTACAAATGTAAGTGTATTTTTAATCAATTACTGTAATATTGTTAAAATGTATACGTACATATTTATTAAAGTGTAAACAAAAAATAAACTATAAAATCTATTCAAAATTGCGATCATTGGCAATATATATATTATAGCCTTTAATCTAAGCCACGAATGTTACGATTTACTCACAGTTTCCAAGAAAAATTTCGCCACTGCTTCCTCCAAATATATTTTAACATACTCAATACGAAATAAAATGTTCATCATATAACGATAAATATTAAACAACTAAGAAATAAAAAATCTAATTCTAACTTAACTAATACTAATATTAAGGAATGTTAAAAGTTATATGGATTAATAAAACTTTGATAATAATAATGTTATTAATCATAATATAAACTTTAAACGACTTTCTCGCGAAAGAGAGCAAACGTTGTTACGTGCGAAATTGCGCATATTTTGCATCAGGCGTTATTTTATGGTTTTCATTGTTTCGCACTTCTCTCTTTGGAAGGTGAGGTTAACACTGACAGTACGGTCGGCTTCCGACAGCTTTTATAACCCAGACCACGAACTATTAGGGATATTTTATATACATCCATATTTACAATTTTATTGAATTAACAGTAACTTATTAAAAAAAAATTATATACTAACCTAACCTAACCGAACAATATTAATTATAGGTTTTTTGGCCACTAGGGGTAGGGCAGACAAGACCACGTAGATAATGGGGTGCTCTGATTATGTTTTGGGTAATTAATTAATATACAGTTTTGGAAATAAAATAAGTAATCACTTTACTGTAGTAAGAATTAGCTAATACAGAAAATCAAAATAAAAAGAAACGCAGAAGCTTATGAAAGGTGATGCTGACGAATAAAAAATAAAACGTCAATTTTCGTGTGTCAAATAAAACATATTTATTTAAAGCATTATCAATCATCATCTTCATCTTCATCATCGTCAATATTCTTCATTTTCTCTTCTATCTCTTTCGCTGGATTAAAAACTCCACCGGTTTGGGCGTTACATATAAAACACCTTTGGGACTTCTTGTATTGTTGCAACGCGCACTTTTCGCAAAAATAATGTTTACACCTGGAAAGAAGAGAGAATTGCGTTTAGCGTTTAGATTTTCTATTTATTCGCCCATGGGCAATTATGGCAATTATGGAGAGTTTAAAATCACCTGGTAACAACTGGGTCCTTAAAGCTGTCCCTACATATGAAACACTTAAACGGCAGCTCTTCATCACTGTGTATCTCATAGTCCGACTCGTCTTTCGTCTCCAGGTCCTCTCTCTCCAGTTGCCAGCCGTGTTTATAATCAGATCTATCGTGGAGGAACTTACAGGAATCTGTAATATGACAACAACGTTGTTAAAGAAACCCCATGCTCATTAAATTATAAAGGTCTCGCAAATGCGTTGCCGGCCTTTCTTTTATAGATCGGGCACGAGGCTCACCTGATGTTAAGTGATACCGCCACCTATGGGCAAACAATGATAATGGGCTCGCGAGTACGTTAATTTGTATGTGTGTTTGATGTGTACTTTTTATTCACTTTTTTTTTTAATATTATTTATTTTATGTCGTATTTACCTCCAAAACCACAAAATCCTGTCTCCTTATAATCTTTACATATATCAGGTTGATAGTCCCATCTGAAAAAAAAAGAAACTTGTTGTTAATTATAGTTATATAAAAAACAATTGAAATTGTAGTTAATAAAAAAATAATTTTAATTATTAAATAAAGGTTCTTAGCAAAAATAGATTTAATATCAAAAATAACAGCTCTGAATACAATAATTGTACCCTCAGTCTCTATATTGAAAATCAAGTCTTAAGTTAATCTCAACTCAGAGTCTTACCTAACTGTAGCTCTCAAGTTAGCAGGTGCTCGTATGGGACCTTTCCTCACAAAACCTGAACTAGCATTCCCTGCTGCTGTATCTCGCTTTTTGTAGTATTGGGCATAATTATTTATACCACGGTATAGCTGGAATGATTTATATTGACATTAATATTCTGTCATTAGTATTTATTGGGCAGTTGTTGATGATTACAAACTTGTGTCTGTAGTCGAAGAGATGGGCAGACAATATAAAGAGAATAGGAGATAAAACTAGGACAAGAAGAGCTGACATTAGAAAAGAATGGAAGCAGCTGGAAGATGCCTATGTGCCACATGACAAGGTAATCACCAAAAGTGGCACATCTGATGTATAAAATTAAGTTAGGTCTAAAATATTGTTTATCTAATTATATACTACTGGGTGTCAGCAATAAAGGCTTAATAATAATAATAAATCAGAATTTAATATTGCTCTGTCTTATTCATTTCTTGCTTTGCCTCGTGGTAAAGACACACCCTTAATTATCAAGGTAAAACATTATGAAATGTCAGGCACCAAAAGAAAGATCACCTTTACAATAAAATAAAATCAAGGAAAAAATCAGAAGACAATCTACTCAAAGGGGTGAGTGCCTGAAGGGACTCCTTTTAATAATATATTTTAATTATTAAATTATAAGGTTAGTTATTAAGTATATTAGAATTAACTAGAATTATATTTTTAACTTATTTAATAATTTAAAAATCAGAAGCAATATATAATATATTAAAATATAGTATGTTAATAATATACCACAATATAGCTATATATAACTACCTTATCATCGGCCTGTCCTTCTAATTCCTTATTTATCTTTTGTGCCTTTTCAAATATCGCTTGAGCATCTTTATCTCTCTCTGTATCAAGTTCATATGTTGCTGTGGCATTTTCTCTTTGTTGTACTACTGACAATGTTGTTGTTCTTGGCTGAAACATATATGGTGGTAAATTATATAAATTAAATGGACTGGAAATAAGAAAGTGGAAAGATGTTAGGGTGGGGTATGGGATACAGTCAGTGACTGCCCCAACCAAGCTATGGCTGAGCTGAAGATGCAGAGCAAAGGTGCCTAAAATCAGATGTAAACTCACGATGGGAGGATACCTGAATGAAACTGAGCCTGAAAACTTGGTAATTTAAGAGAACAGTGAGAACACCCTATATTGGAGAATTGGCAGTTAGTACTAACATTCATAAATGTGCATAGTTAGCTATATGAATAATAATATAATAATAAGTTTTATTTAATAAAATAAAATTAAATATAAATAATATTACATTTAATGCCTAGACATGAGTGAATTGGAATAAGTCATATTGCAAACAGTAACCAAAACATTTTTTACTTTAAATAAAAAAATGTTTATATCTGTTAGAGAAAATTTATATGTGAATAAATCCTAAAACAATATACCTTATCATCCTCGCTGCTATCACTTTTTTCAATAACAACTTTTTGTTTTTTCTCACCAGTTCGTTGAAAATTTGGGTTTAACTTCTGGGGTCTTCTCGAAGGCAACACCACAGTCTGCTCGTCTGAATCAGAATCATTTTTCTCTGAAATAAATTTTAATGGTATAATATAATTAATTTAAATAAAACTTTTTTAGTTTACAATAAGAATTACACTATTTACAAAACTCAAATTGTGTGTGTTCAGAAGTTATATTAAAACATGAGAGAAACTTGTTTGAAAGTCAATGACACAGGATAAATTTACTGAATAAAATCTGGTTCCCGACAGTGATGCCAACTTGGGGGTTTTGCCCCCTAATTTAGGGGGAACATGTGAAGTGTAGGGTTTTTTCTAGAGGTACATTGTTTTAATTTTTTAAAGGATTTAATTACAATTTATATTAAGCCCAACTAACAAAATAAACCAAATATAAACTCTCTAACTGGAATTTAAAAAAAGATATAATACTCCAATATTTAAATAACAGCTATTTAAACTTCTAGAATGTATTGTTTAGAATTTTGCTGTCAAAGAGGTAGGGTTTCATCAATATTTAGGGTGCAGTTAGTTCTAGGGGGAACGATCTGTAGGTGTTGGCATCACTGCTTTCTAAAGGATAGTTTATCGCGAGCAACGCGTTGTTCGTTTCAATTTGTATAGCGCGCTTAATTAATACTTGTATTATCGCACTTACAAAATTTTGACACTGTGTTTTGAGAAATCTAACCTCATAAACTAAACTATAACCAATTAAAAAGTATAAATAATTAAAAAACTATATACGTTGAAGTTAATCTATAACAAAATTGATATCACTTTAAACGGTTTAATTGTAATGTCTAGTAACAATCGATTTTTTACTAAAAACTTTAGTACCTAACCGAAGTAAGAGAAACGCCTTGCAGCAAAAATGTTTAGTGGTTTAAATTAACAAATACAAATATAAGTAGGTCAAAGAGGCGAAAATTACTTTAATACAGTTAACGGTACCTTCTGAGCTAGAAGTTTTTCGCTTTCGTCCGCCTCTGTTTTTCAAATTACGTTTTTTGAAAGTTATCGGAATTTCTACTTCGGCATCCGACATAACGAATAAGCTGGGTGAGTCTATATTTATTTTCAATAGTTATACCTGATTTAATATTTTGTTAATATAATTGAGAGCAACAATTATTAGTTATTAAAAAGGAAAAAAAACATTTGTTGTGAATTGTTTTGATTTTTTTTACAAATTTATAATGGTAACAATTGACTTAAGTTATGACGTGCAAAATGACGTCTATCAGCTTAACAATTGACACCAACTAACCACACAGATTATTAAACCATATCACAATAATAATTTTATATTACTATATTTATTATTGCTAATAAGGATTAAAAAAGCAATTGTGTTCAACGCAATTTACCAAATTACAGTGTCAGTATTTGTAATTATTTGTGCTTTTATTCCGAGAATATAAATAATTAATTTACAATTATTGTTATATTTTTAAACAACATTTAGCATGGCCTTATAATTGTGTAAAACTACATATAGTAGTTGTGCTCAACCTATTTTCAACTCAATCCATTTTTGACCATCTCAGATACCCATAAAATAAAAAAATAAATAAAATAAAATACGTTTATTTTGGAACATAAGATCTTCTAGGTATCACTTATTCCACGTCAATCAATTCAAACTTGTAGGCATCCCTACTCATCGGCAAAGACAGAGGGTGTAGGCCGAGAGAAAAAGCCGGCGTAAAAAACTCTCGGTACTCTTTTAAAAAAGCAAATCATCAAACAATATTTAAAACAAATATATCAAATTAATTGGAGGCAGCCTGCCCAGCACTAGTCCCAGGCCCTTTTATCAACTAGATAATCAATAACTTTATAGTAAGCCTTTTTACACAGCTTTTCTTTAATACATTTCTTAAATTTATTAAAAGGCAGAGATAAAAGAGCCTCTGGGATTTTATTAAAGAAGAGTATCCCTTTCCCCAAAAAAGAATTACTAACTTTACACAGTCTAGTACGGGGAAATTGCAGCCTGCGTTTGTTCCGAGTATTGACATTGTGCGTATGTTCTAATCTAGTATATTTATCACTATTTTTGTATACAAACATAATATTTTCATAAATATATTGCGAGGGAAAGGTAAGTATATTAATTTCCTTGAATTTATCTCTGAGAGATTCCCTACATTTTAAATTATAGATTGCACGAATAGCCCTCTTCTGCAGAATGAAAACAGATTCGACATCAGCAGCGTGACCCCATAACAATAAGCCATAAGTCATTAGGCTGTGAAAGTAACTAAAATAAACAAGTTTAGCTGTATCGACATCAGTCAGTGAGCGAATTTTTTTAACCGCGTAAGCTGCAGAACTAAGTCTCTTCGCCAATCCGTTGATATGAGGGGACCACTGAAGTTTTGAATCCAAGGTGATCCCAAGAAATACAGTTGTATCATCCAGATTCAATTCTTCATTATTTATAGTTGGTCTAGTACCCATAACCCTCGCATTTCTTGCACAAAATTTAATGCATTTCGTTTTCTTAGCATTAAGCAGAAGGTTATTCATACTAAACCAATGGACAATCGAAGAGAGAGCGTTGTTCACATCGTCAAAATTGGTTATTTGTCTTTTGATTTTAAAAATCAAGGACGTATCATCTGCAAACAAAACTATCTGATGTTTTTTCTCTACCATGAAAGGTAGATCATTTATATAAACAAGAAAGAGGAAAGGGCCAAGAATTGAGCCCTGTGGTACCCCCATATCCACTGCCGACCCAGAGGACCTCTTACCATTCACTTCGACCTTCTGAGTTCTACCATGTAAGTACGAAGTCAGAAGATTCAGTGCGGTATTCTTGATGCCATAGTGGCGGAGTTTCCCGATTAAGGTCTCGTGTTGGACACAATCAAATGCTTTGGATAAGTCGCAGAAAACACCTAAGGCGTCATGCGACTCCTCCCAAGCCTTAACTATATATCTATATAACTCAACGCCGGCATCGGCTGTCGAGCGACCCTTGGTAAAACCGAACTGATTAATGTGTAATAATTTGTTTGCGTTAAAATGACTTACAAGTTGATTTAATATAGTTTTTTCAAAGATTTTACTACAGGTAGGTAGTACGGAAATAGGTCTAAAGTTACTGGGGTCGGACATATTACCTGCTTTAAATAAAGGAATTACTTTACTATGTTTCATAAGATCGGGAAACTCCCCACTTTCGATACAATTGTTGAAAATTATAGCTAGATGGGGGGCAATTATATCAATTATGCTACTAATTATTTTTACAGAAATACCCCAAAGATCGGTAGTGTTCTTAATATCAATAGTTCTAAATATTCTAACTATATCGTCGGCACCAATGGGTCGGAATGTAAAACTGACCTTGCACTCGTTTACATTATCTTTGAGCAGCGATTCAGCGAGAGCGGGAGACGATTTAAGAGACTTGGTAGTCGAAATTGGAATGTCAGAAAAGTACTTATCAAAAACAGTCGCTATCTCTTCGTTAGATTTGATTATAGTGTTACCGACACATAGTTCGATGTCACGATTGCGATCTTTGACTCTTCCAGTTTCACTATCAATTATCTTCCAAGTCATTTTAGTTTTATTTGTACTATTTGCAATCTTGTTTTTTATATATAAGGACTTGGCCGCGTAACAAACTTTTTTAAATAATTTAGAATAATTTCTAACATAGAGAGTAAATTCTTCATTATGATTGTATGACTTTTCAGCGTAAAGGTCAAACAACCGTTGTCTACTTTTATAAATTCCCGCTGTCGCCCAATCACTGAACGATTTACACTGCGAATCAGAGACTTTCTTTGGGGTAAAGATGGTTTTGAACTCCTTATTTATACAATCACTTAGATTGTTGTATTGTGTATCAACGGTAGTACCTATCGGTAATAGAGGTAGGTGTTTACCTATATTATGTCTAAATCTCACCATTCGCTTTTTATTTACTGGAACAAACACACTGCTCTTTTTTACTTGTTTCACCACTTTACATTTTAGCGCCACTAACTGTCCACAGTGATCTGAGCTAAGATTTGTTGTAATTGAGGTTTGCATTGCCTCTGCATCTGTAAATACATTATCTATACATGTAGCAGTGGAACTTGTAATTCTAGTGGGCTCGAGAAACAAGTTTACAAGATTGTAGGATTTTAATAAAATATTGAATTTTTTACTAATGGAGGTATTTTCTAATAAATTTATATTGAAGTCACCACATACAATAATATACTTATTGTTCTTAAAACTAACTTTACACAATATTTCCTCCAACTTTTCTTCAAAAAAATCGTAGGATGCACTTGGTGGTCTGTAAACACTTAAAATAATGCAATTCTCAAGTTCTACACAGGCTACCTCCAAAGAGTGTTCAACAGATAGACGCACGATGTCATTACGCTCTTTATACTTCAAATTTTTATTAACAATAATCAAAGAGCCCCCATGAATCGCCGACAATCTGCAAAACGAACTTGCAACTTGGTGCTGATCAAAGTTAAAGATGATTTGGCATTTTTTAAGCCAATGTTCGGTAATGCATAGGACATCAATTTTACCTGATTTTAAAAATAACTCTAATTCTAACTCTTTGCCCAACATACCTTGCATGTTTTATTTTTATTTTTATTTTTATCATATTAATCAAATATTGATAAATGTGCTAATAACCAATCGACGGATTGTAATAGCTATCTATCGAATCAAGTTATCCATGGCAGGTCGCAACGGTGTATGTGGATAGAGTTTTGTATGAAAATAACAGTTGAACTGTGCCAATATCCTATCTTAACATTTTTACTCTAACACCAGTTTTTTAAATTTAATTAAAAGCTATTTGATATGTTTCAAACATAAACATGTACATATATTTTTACATTTTTTGGACGGTTTCATTTACTTTATTTGGTTTATATTGATTATTATCAAATATGAGTGTAAAGAGCGAAGAGATTGCATTCTATCCGTCTTCAAAACTGGATTGTCTTTGTAGGGGAATGCAGATGGAAGATCGATCGACTGTCACGGACTGATCGATTGAAAACAATCTGAGATTGTGGATCAATTATCGGGTTCGAGCGTAAGACTAACAAGCCGTCACCAAGCTGATATTAAGCCTACTATAATTACGAACGCAATTTGTTTTTCATTCGTAATATAACAAATTAATTGAGCTTTTATTGATCTATTATATTAAGCTATTGCGTTAAAATTATCTACAGAGGGCCAAACAATAACAATTATGTTTAGCGCCACGTAACAAAATATTATATTATAACTACCCAGCCGGCATGTAGGCACAGGCTACATTTATGCTAGGAAATAGAAAAATCCTACCTGCACTTACGAATTATTAAAAATCAACACTAGATAGAAAAACAATGATTACAGTATCAATACCAAACACGATAACAAATTTAATAATATAAAATAATTATAATTAATTTAGATTATATTATTATGATAGTATTAGATATTATCATAATAATATAATCATTATAATTTAATATTGATTGTTACCACGATTAACTTTCTAATCTAAAAACAAACAATTTTATCTAAACTAATATTATCAAATTAAAGTTTATTATCTGTTTATAGAAATGTTCAAATAAGTCTAACAATTAATAAATTTATAACAGATTATGGAACTATAGGGATAATGGAAGATAACGTTCTGTTTTTTAACTAAGCCGACCATAGCCCATAGACCATAAGCCGAGTCATAGAGATTCTTATCTTTATTGTTTTTTAAGCATCCTTTTTGTCTGATTAATGGAGCTCGAGGTTATCATATTTATTGTTTCATTGTTTATCATACAATAAATTAATTTAAAAACAGGGGAAAAAATAGTTTTGCAATTAAATTAAAATGTATCCTTATCATCAGGGGCTCAAAATCAGACATTTGCATAATTGATACCTAATATTTCAATAGGTAATTCCGACATCATGCCTCCTAACTACTCATGACGATATGGCCGAAGCCATAGAGAAAAAGGATTTGACATTTGGAGCAGCTAAAATTTATATAGTATTACTAGGCATTACAGACGTTAACAAAAGGTCGTCCTCCTTAGTTCTCTCATGAAATCGAAATGAAATTAGCAAAATTAGTTTTGGAAAAAGGTCGCTTTCTACTGCATACTTTATTACTCAGTTCTTGACGTTATTGGGAGAGGGTGTACTGTTATGTAGAGTGTATCATAGTATGAAAGACAAGCTACACCAACCAAAGAGAATTGATTTCGACGTTTTAGGGAGTTCGTGGAATATACTAGGACTATAAGAATATACTAATATGGAGTTTATGTTCCCTGAATTTAGTGAACCAATCTGGTCTTGGGTTACCTTGTAATTCTGTAAAAGAAATTCTGTTCTCTGAAAAAAACAAAGTGAGCCCAAATTACTACATAGTGGCTTTTTTTGTCTATATATCTATATGTATAATGATTTAACCTCTCGATAAATTTTCTCACTCTGCTATTCTACATAGCTATAATGAGAGTGCGCCGAGAACGCTTACTATCAGATAAAAGTTACGCGGAAAGAAGAACCATCCTTGCCTAGGCCTGATGGTGTCTGCAGGGATGGTTCAACAGACCAAAACTAACCTCTTCACACATCACAGTTCCTATTAAGAAATTGCCTTTTTGTATGTATTTCTGTTTAATGTTGTGTGTTCTATGTGTTATAAACGTATACTAATTACCAATAATAATCGCATAAAGCCGAAAGAAGAAAAACATCGTGTGCCAACTGGGGATAGACCCACCTCTATTAGGCAGAAATGGCCTATTAGAGATTAAGAAACATGTTTATTTTATTTGAACATTGACCTTCTGGGTGTCTCAAATAACAGTTGAACTTGTACACCGACAGCTCACAAAAATAATGTATGTGTGAATAGGTGTATATAATATTTAAGATTTATAAAAATAAATCAGATTCGAATATTGCCGTCTTAGTCTGGCTTTTTCTCAAGTGGCGTTGAGAAGCCATTAATTATCGCAAGCCTGATAGCTTTGAAATCCCAGCACCTTAAATCTCTGATCTTAGCAGGATTCCGTCTATTACCAAAGGTCTCTTGCTATCAACTATTATGTTAGGTTCTTTGGTCTCACCGTCTCTTATATTTAGTTATCTTTATCTCTATATATACATGCACTATATATGCAGATACTTCTGTTATGTGTTTAAACGTAAAAGTATCTGAAATAAAACGCTATTATTACTATGCATTAACAATTCAAAACAATAATACAATTATTATTATATTTCGAAAATAAGTTCGTTATCTTTGAGTGAGTGACATCACGCAAAATGATAAACACTTCAAATGATCAAGAGTTAGCTACACACATATATATATAACATATATACAAGTATGTAAGTTAATAATTATGAACGTGAACCAAATGTTAGCATACATGTAGCCAATAAAACCATCCGTATCTCGTCGACGTGGTTCGTACCACAACTAAGAGGTACAAGCTGCGCACTGAAGTATTTTTAAGCCAATTCAACTTGGGGTCCTTCAAGAGAAGAGCGTACCAATACCGTCACTCACGAACATTCTAGCAATGTTATTGTCCATGGGTATCAATTGACATCAGGTGAGCCTTCTTCCCGATTGCCTCCGTTGATTTTATTCTAATTATAAAGTATTTTTCAAACTGAACAAAATTCTAATTATCTAGAGATGATACTACTTAAAGACAGCTACTGATTTGTCAGTAAATATTTGTGTTTACACAGACAAAGATAAGAAACAAATAAATCAAGGCACGACAACAATGATTTTTGCAGAGCTGAGTCAATATTTGGATGAATTCCTTTTTACAAAAATAGAATCGTCTCCATGCACTTAAAGCTTATTTTCTTGAACAGTTTTCCTTTCATCTGATGATGACTTTCAACAAAAATCAAAAATTATGCTTCTAATTTTACGTTTACCGCCAGTTCTCAAATCAAGGGCGCAGAACGGCAGAGAAGAACTTGCAAAAAACTCTCCACCACTCTCATTTACACAACGTTTGTAAGGAGCAACCATTACATCATGTTCCATATGACATCTTAAGTGATAAAAAATATTAAAATAAATAAAAAAACAAAGATTTGTCCTCTATGAGCATGGCTATGGTATGGCATGGTGACATCTCTTGTTTCAGCCACGTTCGTTCACTGTGCTAGTTATGACTTTTCGGTACTTTTAACTCATCCCTTCTCTAGTACCTCCTGGATTTGGTACACAAAGTCCCAACCCAACCGACTTCACCATCCATATTCCATTCCTGCCTTATCTTACTTGTTAACCATCATGAAATGATACTTATTAATGATATTATAGAAGTTTCTATTACATATTTTATCATACTCAGTCTTGCTACGCCGGGACTGAGAGCTATTTGATAATAATATTTTGTTCTTCATGATAACAATTCTAGACAGATAAAAAATCAATTGTACCTAAGTTTTATTTATCGATTTATGCGTTGCTTTATTTTCGCGATTGTTGCTATGGTCGGCATATACCAATTCTTTCTTCATCGATCAAGCCTCCTTCTTCTTGGGGAGATAGGTTAATCATCTACTTTGGGCTTCCTAAAAAAATATGCAACTGGATTTCCAACTTTCTCGCTGATCAAGCATCAAGGTTGTCATTGACGGAGGATGTGCTTACCTTAAACCCATGAAGGCTGGGGTCCCACAAGGCTGTGTCCTATCACCGACCCTGTTTCTTCTGCATACCAATGATATGTTCCAACTTAGCAACATTAATCGCTGTGCGGACGACAGCTACAGTAACTCGCAAACTATCAAACTGCGGCAAGTCATGTCCGAGCAGAGATATGTCAACATTAAGTCATTGTTAGAAGTTTCTTGCAAATATTTTCCGTTGGTCTATATCCTCTAAATAAGAATGGTTTAAGCTAGGCCTGTATTTTTTTAAATCAGATAATTACGCAAAAATATTGGCAAACACAAAATATGATAATTAATGTTTGATTACGTTATCGCGATGATTCTAGATTTATGAGCAATTACTTTTAAGTCGCAATAGGCAATTAATAAAATTTCCGATTTCATTTAACATTTCATGAAACGTCGAAATGGCGACTACACAAGATGGCGTCTCTTCGAATCTTTAATTCAAATGCTTTTACACTTAAACACATTTCATCTTATTTTTTTCTAATATCTGTGAGCCCTTTTTTGGCAAAGGCCTCCTTCAAATCCCATTCCTGTCTGTACTATGCTTCTATTTCTTTCAATTAAGTCAACAAATTCAGACGTAGATACAGTTCTTTTGGCCACTCGGAAGACAAACTTTCTGCGACCCAAATTTCCGCTTGGCGGCGTGTGAGTAGTTCCCCGAATGTATTTAACTACGATAGCACGACGCCAGCGTATAACTTAACTAGTGCCAAGTATTTAAAAGGAAAAAATAAGGGAATTTCGTTTTGAAATCGGGATAACTAAAGAAGTAAATTATATAGTGATCGTTAGTAAAAAAAGTAAACTGAAATTCCTCGTTTCGTTGGGTGGACGGTCATCGCAGATGAGTTGATCGATTTCAGGAATTCCAACTTTATCATTAGATTTTTTTCAATTTCAGATTTAAAAAAAATCATATTATCGTGACAAAAGATACCTTAGAAATTATTTTCGAACTTTTTTTTTATAGAACAGGGGGCAAACGGGCAGGAGGCTCACCTGATGTTAAGTGATACCGCCGCCCATGGACACTCTCAATGCCAGAGGGAACTAAATAAATAGTTTAAACTGTAGAAAATAGTTTAAATTCGTCAGAAATTAGTGAACGCATTATTTAATTTTAGCTTATAATTTAATAATAAGAAACAGAGCACATATTTAAAACTGTTCTTGATCTCGTTTATCGTTGCTTGGTTACACGTCGCCATTCGTTTGTCACTTGGGGGTAATCTTAAACTTGATAACATTATATTTTTATCAAAACAATGGAAAAATACAATGCAAAAAAATAAGGTAGTTTTAGGTTCTTAACAAATTGAATGCTTAAACAATGAATACAAAGTAATAGCCGGAAACCAAAACTTTTATGGCGAATTTTGATTAAGTAAATATGAATTTTTGAAAATATGTATTTTTAATGAAAATAAAATTTCGGATCCGAGTGGCCTGCATACAGAACATTGGGTGTCGAATACTCGGATCCGAGAGGATGCCAATGGTTTAATAAAATCAACGGGACGCTCGTAAGCTCTCAAGAGCACTTAATGTGTTAAGAACAACGTCATTCATAGTCTGTTAAGTCTGACAACTATCGGTTTATACGACCAAATATGAGTTGTTTTTCCAACAGGAACACAATCAGGGATATCATTAATAAAAAAAAATTAAAATATATTACAATTTATAAATTGTCTTTACAAATCATGATCGCAAGGAATCATTTTCCGTTATCACTTTGCTATCGAAAGAATAAAGTTTTATCAATTTACAAGTAGAAATTGATACGCCGACACTGGCATCCCGGCTCTGCAGTTACTTTCCAACATCCGTACACGACGGTGGCAAAAGTGAATTTGCGAGAAATATATCTGTGAAAAATAAGTGTTGCAGGTATGTAAATAATAAACCTTTATTTATCCACACCTTTTTGATATACACAACAAAAATGGATATATATATATATACAATTTTATTACTCTAAGATTTTACTAGAAATATATTGCTAAAAACCAGGGTTTAGTTATCATATAGGCACTCTACAATGCTTTTATTGAATTGATCAACCCAGTACCGAATATATCAAGCTCTCGAGATGTTTATTCTATGACATTCTCGAAGAATTCGAATGAGAGGTTTGAACTCCAGACGGAACTTGAAAAATTATGCTAATTTAGATTTAAATAAGCGACGGCGATTTCAATGTCCAAGAGAAGAAGTCTTTGTCATTGTCATTCAATTTCAAGCTACTCTTTTGATCCCGTTGGCCCATGGCCCTATTGGATTGCCCTTGGTTTTGATCCAGTCCACTCGGTTACTGTGTTATCAGTCATCTGTATAACTGGCTACTTGCTCCGCCCATCTCCATTTAAGTTGCATGTTGCACAGCGTCTCTATTTTTGTTCTTTTAACGCGATAACGGTATTAAAATTATTTTTGGTATATTTTATCTCTATCTATTTGGTATATTTGGTCTCAACTCGAGAATTTTAAATACTGTAAGAATCTATCATCTCTTCTCGTCTTTAGTTCACGCAATACTGTTGCTAATAGATATAAAAAAAATATATATATATATATATATATACCTACTAGCTGTCCTCGCGAACGTACGTGTCTTCTTACTTAAATTTACATAGCCTATCTTTTTAGTACATAGATGAAGTTCAAGTCATAATTAACAAATAAAAGTACGGTTTGATCTAGGGGTGTAAATTAAGGGTTGTATATATTTTTGTATGCCGTATCATAAAAAAAAAAACAAAAAAAATTGTCTAAAAAATAAAAAATAATTTATTGGACTGGACATTCCTATTCCTGTATGTATGGGAATTAGCATTGTGACACGAAGTTATATGAATTTGATATATATATATATAATGCACCGCCTCGCAATATTTCTCACATCCAAGGACAATATTACATCAGGTCTTGCTAGCTCTATAAAAAGAATAAATGCTGCTGCGAATTAATAACCATTGCGAATGATATACCTAAACCTTCCTCACGAACCACGATTGGTGTGAATTGTATAAAAATTTATTTGGAAGTTTTTAAGTTATCGTGTACTGAAAATTGTTGTCGCTTATTCAAATATTAAGCAAATTTTCGAAATTCCGTCTGGAGTTCCTCTCACCTCTCATTCAAATTCTTCGAGAATATAATAGAATAAACATCTACTACATACTGTAGATATATGACTAGCTGGGGCCGTGACTTCATCTGCATGGGATAAGTATTTCAAGTAGCTTATATTAGCGAGGCGTAATAAAAACTTCTAAAGATAAACATTTCCATACATATTCGGTTTTGGCAGCGCATGCTAAGATTTTTCCTACTTGTTATTTTGGATAATTAACACAATATCTTTATAAACCTATGTATTACTCTGGTGTATTGTCTTGCTATTATTGTAAAGTTTCATTCAGTAGTTTTTACGTGAAAGACCATCCATACTTACAAACTTTCGCGTTTATAATATTGACAGGATGTTGTGAACTTGAATAATCTAACTCCAAAGCAAACGACACAAAAGTGGGTCCGAATCAATTTCGAGTGTTCAGTTATTAAATTAGTTGTTTATACTGAATATTCTCGATTGAATTTGGTCGTATTCTTTATACCCTTGGGGAAACAGATAATTTACTAAAAACATTAAAAGTTACTTTTTTCTATTCTATTAATGATTATTTGCGTGGAACATTATAATTTTTTTTTTGATGACGTAATAAAATATTATGATATGATGATGTAATGATAAAATTATATAAGAATTGACCATAATAATAATATGTGTAACTTCTGTATGAAATTACTTTTAACGCCATTACTTTTGGCAGAATATGCGAAGTTTAGATTGTATCACAACATTTTTGTATCATATTCTTCCAAATTATTATTATCGACTAACCTAAGTCTTTTAAAATTCGCTTTCCTTATATATGATATATATAGATATATATGATAGGACCAGGCAACATACACAACACCAACATATTATCATTATACCAAGGGCATTATGATATTTTATTCGCAGAGTACTCAGTAGCGATATTGTGTATCTTATGATTCACTATACATTTTTCGTTGGCTTAGTATTAGCTTGATAGCTTCTTTATATAAATTTATTAGGTTTCAAGGGATGTGACAGATAGAAGCCGATTCTCAGACTTACTAAATATGCATTAAAATTTCGAAGATTCGGTCGAACTGTTTCGGAGGAGTAAAGGAACATTATGAACATTGTGTGACACGAGAATTTTATGTATACTTAATAATAACCTCTTTATTAATAAGAAATAATAAATGTTTAGGTATATAGTTAGTTTACATTTGAAGTTGTTGTAATATACGTTGAATAATATCATTAGAGTGAACGGACTCGAAAGGGTATTGCAGTTTATTACCTCGTTAAAATAACTTTCATTCGCCATACTTGTTTATGCATTGATTGGACATATATAGATGCTGATTATTTATTCCGCTTATGTTGGCCTGCTAGAGGCTTTTAGGGATCCCGGAGCCATTTTTAATGCTTGAAAATCCCGCTTAAGAAAAATCTGTTACAAAATTCTGTGGTCATGAATTTTATTGAATAACTTGACTTATATGTCCTCACAACCCAGTAGCAAAAGAAAACCCGGTAGACCGAGGCTGCGTTGGTGGGATGGACTTATCAAAGACCTCGAAATAATAGGGGTTCGTAATTGGACGCGGAAAGCACTTAAGATAATTGTAATTGAGGAGGCTGAGGCCCACAAGGGGCTGTATAACCATTGATGATAATGATGACTCAATGTCCTAGATGGGGCCCAGTGTTTGTTACTTGCTCCAAGTCTTACCGACTCTCTTTGCCTCATTTGCAACTGTACCACGCCAGGTTTTCTTCTCCTTTCCTTCCACTCGAGTGCCTGCTTGAATATGATTCCATCGAAGTGTATCCATTTACATTTGCGTTTGAGCTGGCTAATCAGGGTTTTCTGACAGCGCTCCCAAAGTTGATTGAAAGATTTGAGCCAGTAGATGCCCAGAATACAGCGAAGACAGCGGTCGACGAAGACTTGGAGTCGGTGCGACATGTCTTTAATGACCTTCCACTCCTACGGTAGATCCGAATTTTCTGTTAAATCTGTGTAAAGAAAAAAATACAATCATATCAACTTCACGGAAATAGATGAGACAGATTTATCATTATTATCGTATTAAATAATAATGATTGATTTACGTGATACGTCAAACATGTTATACAATCAGTACGTTGTCGTCACATCTTAAAACTATCCAACTATTAACAACTGAGCATATATATCTTGACAATTGAGAGACAGAGAGACTGTTTAATAGGCAGTTGCCTTATTCACGGTCATAGGCCAACCGGTTTCCTCACGGCGTTTCCCTTCAAGTGCGAAAAGTCAATTCCGCAGTACCTCGACCTCAGAGTCGCCAAGGCAATCGAAGTCAGCTTTTTAACCCAGAACATATTTTGTAATACACAACAGTATTTACAATATAACATAGTAATAATAATAATTACAAATTATTGATTGAATATTTCAAAATGATTCCTGTGGCATGTTTAATCCTGGCATTTCCTGGGTACATAAAACACGAGGAGCCTTCCAGGTGCTAACTTAAATCTTTAATTAGCACTTCAACTAAGAGCACACAGGGGAACAATCAAAGAAGGGACTCTTTATTTGAACCGTTTATTGTTATCCTGCGTTGCTGATGCGCCAACATTAGCGTCTAAGGGAGGTGAGATGAGGCTAACGTGTTCCACGTATCATCCTATACCAAAGCCCGTTACATTCTTCAAGCGATCTAAGAATTCTACTTTCTACTTTCTGTATTCTTTATTTCCCATTCTTCTTTGCCATCATACATCGATTGTCGTGTCTCCAATTAAACGAAAAAAATTTATTAACCAATCAAAATCATTTATTAATTTAGGTAGCACAATGTATACTTATGAACGTTATAAAACAAATATAAATATAAAAAACTTCTAATTTAACATTTACTGCCAGTTGTCGAATCAAGGGCGTATAATGAAAGAGAAGAACTGGCAATAAACTCTCCGCCACTCTTTAATCGCCAAGTTTTTGTTTTACACAATGCTGCAACCATTACACCATGTTCAACATGACATCTTTTAAGTAATTAATAATAATAAAATAAATTAAAAACAAAGATTTGTCTCCTATATCTATATATCTTAAAAGAGTTTTATAAGACAATAATATATAATAAATGTCAATGGATGTCAAGTATATGTTAATTGAAACGCATCATGTCTAAACACTGATTCGTATTCGTTCGTTTTGAGGTTTATAATATTATAATTATATAAAATATTAAATATTATAATTATATAAAATATTAAATATTATAATTATATATGAATGACCGTGACAAACCAGCCTTCCCGCTATTACGGACGGTATCTTCCTACCCCAACGCTAAGATACAACCTTTCTGGGGCCATCACATGGGTGTCTGTTTCATAATCATTTGTCTTACAGGCAAGTAGATGATTTGCAGGCCAGCATTGCTTCATATTAATGATAATTACAATTAAATAAACCCCCAACCCAAGTATATAAAATCAAAGTTTGAATCTTATATTAGCGTGTCATGCAGAGATGACCGTTTATAGATTGAGTATTGAGCGTCACAGAATTGTCTCATTAACAAGATATCTGAATGACGTAGTGTTTATCATAATATGTTGTTTTTGTTGACATATTATCGTACGAAGTAAATATTGCGAATAATTTGTTCATAATATTTTGGTTTAGATAGATGTCATAGATTTGAATTTGGAATGCGTAATTGTATCTATTGACGTATTGAAGAAAAGTGGGCGAAATGCATTCTGTTGTTCCTATCCTTAGGAAGTAAAAGTATTTGAATTTGGAATGCGGATTGTTTTAATTTGTTACCGGCTCTGGAAATAACCGTGCTGACCATTATAAGCCAGAAAAAGGCGCGAAATGCATTACTTCTTTGCTTCTATACTTAAGAAGTAATAGTTTTTAAATTTGGAATGTGGCTTGTTTCAATTGGCTATGGCAATAACTGCGCAGACCAATTGAAAAGAGAGGAACGCGCGAAATGCATTCTTTATTTTTCGAAGTGGATTGTATTTAATGTTACAGACAAAAATATATTTGTTACTTGTAGTCGATAATTTCGGGCACGACAACAAAAATTTAAGCGCGCTTATCAATCTGTATGAAGTTATAGTAATTTGGTATGAGAATATTGTTAGTAAATATTTCAATCACCAAAGAGATCAAAATTGTATGAAGAGGTTACTGCTAGGCGATAAATGGCTCAAATAAAATGTAAATTTTAAAATAAAAACACGCGCAACATATTTTTCTTTTATCCCTAATAATCCCTAGTAAGAGCGGTGCGAATGCCTATGTTGTAATTAACAGTCACGAAATGATCAAAATATAAAATTTTTACTGACTGATTGCGATGAATTTAGAATATGAATATTGTATTTTTAGGCACAAAAGAAAACATAATAAGAAACGATTCTGGCCATCAAGAAACCGGGCGAACCAATAAAAAATAAAAACTCGTGAAATTATTTTTTTTGTTCTTGTCATTAGAAAATAATAGAAATTTGCATTTGAAATGTCATCTACTGAGAGTCACGCACCAAAGACATCTAGAGCATTGTATTAAAACCAATTAAAAAAGGCGCGAAACACATTTCTTTTGTCTGTGCATATTTATATATTATTTTATTTATTTTCTTAGACGCTAAAATTATCTTTAATATATAATTAATAATATTAAAATTCAATTGAAACCCAACATTTCTGGCCATTGAAGTCGGTAAATTGTGTTGTAATATAATTTATTTTTTCAAATATTTTTTTTTTTAATTGCAGCTATGGAGATAGAGACTGCAAATTGCAAGACGAAGGTATCAGAGTGCATAGACAACGTTGATTTAGAACGATTGTCTGTTGACAGACCGCTTAAACTTGACGTGTAAGTATCTTACCATAGTACTGTTAATTTTAGTATATGTATTCAAATTAGTTTATATTATTCCTTGTGTTTCTGTTTGTTTTTGGCAATATAGTTAAGTAACTTTGATGGCTTTTCCTCACTGTATCGTTGGATTAGGGAAGCAACAGGTCTGGGGCCACCATCAGGCACCCATACATCTTTGTTTATTGCCCAAGTGTTAGTGAAACCTAGTGAACCATGGCAGCTGTCATATTCAAGTGAAATTTAAAGGTTGATATCAACTTAATTAAGCTCTTATTACAGAGAAATAACTGGATTAGATAAGCTGATTGAGGAGTTGCACAAGGTGTTTTCGCACAGTCACGTCAATATACAGGATGTTCAGAAACTGATGCTTGGTTACAAATCAGATCCGAAGGACTGGCGAAAGTACGCGAAATATGACCGTTTTAGGTGAGTTCATTAGAATAACAATAGCCTTTTTAATGCATAAATGTGTTTATATTTCTAGAGTGTTGTATGGTATGTCCTTTTTTATAAAAGGCCTCCTCTTAATCCTATTGTCGTCTGAACCATCCACCTTCTAATTTGCCATCATCTTTTTTGTTTATACCTTGGGCATCAGGTCAGAACGTTCTTGCTCCACTTTCTGAAATGACGTGTGGGGCCCATTTCCACGTGACATGAAATTTCCTCACAATGTTTTTTCCTACGAAAAACCTTTGTGTTCGATATGGCCTCAGATTTCTGTAACAGTTAAAAACACTGGTTCCTTACGTTTGCCTTTTTTTCGTAGTATATTATAAAAAGGAAAGATTTTACTTCATTGAATGGGTCCCAAAACTGGAATTGAAAAATTCTTTCAGCATTAGCTGTATATTACAAAAAAATTATGGTATGAAAATACGGTAGTGTATGGTGAGAAAAATACCAATAAAGATACCTATACTTATGCTGCGGAAATTATAGACAATAGAGCAATGTTCTACAGTTTATAGAAGACATCAATATCGAATTAAATTAGGATATAACCCAAATGAATGTTACCAAAAATATTCCTATATACTGCGGAAAAAATTGACAATATAGCAATATACTACACTACTTTTATAATAGTGTAGTTACGTACAGAAATCTTTAGGCTAAAGAACATCGTACTACCGAATAATGCACGCGCAGAGTTTAGCTGGTCTTAAAAAAAGTCCTTCAGGCCTGGGTTAAGTCGTTCTTGACAACGATAAGAGAACGAACGCTTTCTTGATAAAGAATGGTGCGTACAAGAGTGCTTTGTTTCAACACTTGACTGATAAGATAATCGAACACTATTCAATTATTAATTGTTCCAGATATTTTTTTTAACTTTAATTACTAATAATACACAATATGCAATAATTGACAATGAGATTTTTCATCAAACAGTCTTATTCTATCTGTTGATGCAGCCAGAAGCGCAAGTGAAGCGCACCGTGACCACGCACTCTGTACTGAAACGCCGGAATAATTTAAAATTATGTTAAATAATTATAAGTTTAATATATAACATAGCTTCAATCCGGTAAAAAAGTGTTTTCTCTAAATGTATAAAAGCTATGTTAATAAAAGACATTACTAGAGAAAATGTAATAAAAATGAAATAAAAATAAGGGGGCGCATCAGATAAATAGCCTAGAGCAATCAGAACTCTCGATCCGTCTCTCAAGTCGAACTGGCTGACTGTCAAGACGGAAAGTGGGCTAAAAATAGCTTAGCATCATAATCATAATGTAAATATTATCAATGCCGTCAAAGTATGGAATTTTTTTATGAACGAGTTTTTAAATACACAACCGTAAAGTGTTTACAAATAATATTTGAAATCCAGTAAAGGCTTTTAATTATAATTTATTTCTTTAAACAGACAATCGTAAGTCAATAATAATAATATTACTTTCAATTTTAGATTTTAGTAGGAATTTTTTGCTAAGCAACGGATTTTTGTTTAATAGCAAGGAAATGTCAGCATTATAACACTGCCAAGAGACTCTTGGGCCGTCGGATTGTGCACAGCTAATTAAAGTTTTGAGTTGGCACCTGGTAGGTGACCCCACATCTGGTGCTTTCATCAATGAATTCCAACCATTTATCCTATATTAATACTATTATGCGAAAAGAAAACGAGGAGGTCAAATTAAAAGATGGGAGGACGATCTACCAAAAGGATGGAGAAGGTCTGCCAAGGATAGAGATACGTGGAAACGATTGGGGGAGGCCTATATCGACAGACAACCTGTCCAAAGCAGTTGATAATAAATTATTATTTTCGCTATGTAAATTAGATTTAAGAATACTACTATTTGATAACAGTAGCATGTAAGTTAAAATGGTCAGCGAATAAAGGGCTTTAATAATACTATGGAGTACATACTGTATCCTTCAAAATAAAGATACGATGACCTTACTTTGAGGTCATGCGAAAGACCAGTACTCAATTTCCTTATCAGAAATTATGTACTAGTTGACGCGGGATGGTTTTGTCATATGAAGATTATGTAAGATTATATTAGGGGTTAGGGGGAAATGATAACCATTCTTATCACTTGGTAAAGACCATACCGACTCATAACTAGCGAATAGACAACCAAATTCTAGCTAACTTTGGTCTTACCACCGTTCGCGAAATAAGTAACCTGAGTATGCTGTCGTCGGCAAGGTGGGAGGTATTAGGCTGGGTAGCAGATATGTGACCAAGATTCTCACGGGTCTCCCCATAACAGCTGCGTTAAGAGAAGCTATAGAATAATAAATATTAATCCATAAACAGCCTATTGAAGTATTTCCCATTCAACGAGACCAAACCTTTAAGAAAAGAGGCCGGCAACGCACAATTTTTCTCATGATTGTCATAACAAGCTGAAAGAACGGCACGATAACCTTTAAGAAAAGAGCGTATGGATTTTTCAAAGGCCTTCAACGCATAACCTACTCGGGTAGTAAATTTCAATGCATGGACTAAACATCAGATGAACTTCCTACCTGGTTTCGTCTTGTTCTAAGAAAAAACTTTAAGTTTGTGTTGGGTATAAGACCCTACATTTTCCTACACTGCTGCTACTCAACACGAAAAGATCAGCAATATTTGTTTCCTCAATCAAATCACTCCAATCCATTTTCCCATTTTCAGGTATACGAGAAACCTGGTTGACGAGGGAAATGGGGCTTTCAATATCATGATCCTCTGCTGGGGTCCAGGACACGCGTCAGCTATCCACGACCATGCAGACTCGCATTGCTTCATGAAGCTTTTAAGTGGGAGCTTAGAGGAAGTCAGGTAAAATGAATATTTAAGAACATCTTTCATCTAGCTATTTTCCAAACCCCTTATTTTTTAGAAGCAGTGTTGTCATTGAGCCTTCGTGGACTCTCCTCTGACATATCAGAGACATATCACACCATAGTGTGTTTGGATTCCGAGTGATCACAAAGTATTTCATTCTACGTGAGCATTTAATACTCTTGGTGCAGGAACATCTTTAGAAGGCCGGTATTAGACCCTGTGCAAAAATCCGTTGGCCTTTGGATTAAAAGACAAATAGGTGTAGCCTTCATACATAGATAAGTAGGTGATCAGGCTTCTGTGCATGTCACACCTAATGGCGGTTTCCTGAAGATCTTTTGCTTTAGTAAGTGAAGATTTACAGACCATATTTCACTAGTATATAAGGATATTCCAGGTATGACTGGCCGGACAACGTCCAACCCGAGGTCATAAAGAAGATGAAACGTAAAGCGAAAAGATGCTGTTTGGAGAGTGAAGATTTAGAAAAATCTGACGCAAAATACACTAATGGAGATACCGGGAACTGTCAGATTGATGGAGATGATTTCGATGAGTTCAGAGAAAACTATGACATAAAGAGTATGAAAGAAGTCGGAAGGACCCGAATGGAAATTGATGATGTCTGTTATATAAATGGTGAGTCTTCCGCTTTATTTGTCTAGTAGGCCTGGCAGAATTTAACGATAATTATTTTTAAAATTTTAACTTGACATTATACTAAAATTCTTGATTAATTTATCTAAGCTGGTATTTGGACTGGAAGTCTCCTTCAAATACAGTATAAACAAAGTAGCTGGTAAATTCCTCTTTTCAGATGCCCTAGGCCTGCACAGAATGGAGAATCCGTCACATGTAGACGGTGCTGTGTCTCTACATTTGTATTGCCCACCGTTTAAGAGTTGCAGGGTATTTGACGCACATACAGGCAAACCTACTGAGGTCAAAGTCACTTTTTGGTCTATGTATGGAAAGAAGATTAAGAGAGTGAGTGTGAACAACATTAATAAGTTAACGTCAGATTCAAAGATAAGGTTGGATGTAAAGTTAATGTCAGATTTAAAATTGATTTCAGATTCATAGTTGATGTCAGATTTAAAGTCAATCTTAGATTAAACGTTGAATTTTATTTTTTCAGGTCTTGGAAGCGAGCGATATGGTTGATGGTCAACAATGATTTACAGAAACGATTTAATTCGTATTATGATATTTCTATATTTAAGGATTGATATTATATAAAATAAAATAGTCCCCATTGCTTATAATTCACATTTGTGTATATTTTTATTATTTGTATATAATATTTTATCGCGATCATAAAATAATAAATTTAAAATAATCTATGTAGGTTCTCTATTATCTATAAGTTATGGTTTGCCGATGCCATGTTGACAGTTTGGAGAGTTTGGTTTCGAGTTTGAAAATCTATCAGGGAGTTAGTTAAACGGCTAGGCTGTTAATTGAACGGCTAGTTAGCTGCAACAGGCTTCTCAATAAAGAACTATTGTTTAAAGCTTTGTTTCAGCTGTACCAGAGTCGTTAATTAAAGATTTAAGACCCTGTATAATCTGGCCTATTGTGCTCTTTTCAATAAAGTATTGTATACGAAAGCTGTTTTATTTTTTAATACTATCCCCACCCTGGCTAATGGCTAGACGTGATCCTAAACTTTGATAAATTTTTTATACAAACTTCACACTCAACTCTTAAAGATTACATTAAAAATTTATTCAAATATGAAATGCTCACTGCTGGCATTCCCCGCTGTGTGATTCAATCAGCATATAATTTAGTAATGACCCAATGGCTTCATTCTATCTGATACCTTTCTGGGGTGTGGGGGGACCGTAGGATTACCTGTGCCCCTCTACGACTTGACATATTTGAGGTTGATAAATCTTCAACTAAAATCAAATTTTCGCCGCAGATTTCAAAAAAAACATATAATTACTAATACTCAACAAAAAATCCCACGAAATCTAGTAGTAAACATACGGCGGTGATAGTATTTACTAATAATTTATTTATTTAAATAAAATGTTTTTGATTAATTTTATTATTTATCGTTAATCACTACTATATTTTAGTTTTTTTCCACACGCCAAAGAAGTATAACTTGTAATGCGTGTAGATAAGTACATACACTCTTTTTTATCATTATAACTGTGTAGGTTAAGAATATTGTAAATGTGTAAGAGAAAACAATAATAATAATAATAATACAAGACTTAATTAGATAATACAAGTTTATTTCGGCATTCCCAGGTCAATAAATGTCACTTTAGATAATCCAGAGACCACTGTAATTGCTATTTGAAGACTTTTCCCTTGCCTTCTTGCGAGCTGTGCAGCTGTGCTGCGAAATTCGCACGCATTCCTGTAACAAAATAATGGTTACGGGCGGAGTGTTCGTGAATATTTTTGTGACAGGCAAGTAGGTGAGCAGCCTGGCTGTGGACTTTTTGGGTGTAGCATGCAGGCTTTCTAGCGCTGTTTACATATTTTTTTTAATTTTATGTCTCCAGAAATTTCTCGAAAACTCTAAAGTTCAGTTATTCAGATATTAAGGGAACTTTTCTCGAACCAAGAGAAGTTTTAGTGTCATTTATAAGTGAACATGTGTGTCAACCACACAGACGAAAGTGTAGGTAACTGCTTATATTGAGAGGATGAGTTTACCAACAAAGTCGGATTTGGTTGAACCGAATAGCAGAAGAATTTGACTAAACGAAACCCAAAAAGTTCTACGTTTGGTTTCGTAACTGTCAAACATTTAATGATCATCCCATTGATACGATAAACCATCAAAGTTTAAGATATATAGATATATATATATATATATATATATATATGTATTTATGAAACAAAAATCTGAGGATTAGACCTAAAAAGTTCAATTTACTTTCACTGTTAGTGTAAAATAATCAGAGTCAAATGACAATACCTTTCGCAAAGCATCCATCATCAGAAATCGCCACGCACTGCTGTAAATAAAAATTCTTAGAATAATAATTTAAAAAGCAGTATTTTTAATGCCCTTGTACAATTTGGGTTTTTGAAAGAAAGAGAACCTTGGTATACTCTTGTGCTCATCGTATAAAAATAGCATTGTTGAACAAAAAAATACTACTAATATGTAAAATTGGAAGTTTGAGCCATTTTTTGTAATTTTTTTGTTTATTAACAGTCTTGAACCAAGCTAACAGTAAAGGAAGATGCATATTTGGAACATACCCCACTTTCTACAGAGAATTCAAATCCTTTGCTGCAGTGTAGCCTCAAAGGTTCACCCATGGCACAAAGGTAGAACGTGTCACACAGTTCTGGGTGTGGCACGTGACCTGATTCACCTGGCGTGCAGATGTTTTCTGGATTTGGAAATCAAGAAATCAAGTGGTTATTTAAATCATAATCTCAAGAGCTCCTACTCCATTAAAGTTAAATTCTCCATAAAAATGTAATTCTTCTATATGTACGCAGGTAAGAAGGTATATACGTAAGTATTAAGGTAAGTAATATAATAATTTAAAAATTTACTTCAATTTAATTCTCACCATTTTGTCGCGCAAAACATCCACTCGGCGATATCCTTACACATTCCTGGAATTTTTTTTTAATTAAATGTTTATATAATTAACATTTAAGTTAAATAATGTATAATAACCAACAATTCAGAGGGAAACAATCTTCTCATAGGTCAGACGTTCACAAAATCCATCCATATTTATCTACTCCCCAGCTGATTTGTTCAATATTAACAACACCGTAATAATCTTAATTAAAAAAATACAGCCATCTAGTTAATAAGTTCCGAGGCTGTAAGCCCAAGGCTGAATTCGTCTTATAGGTAAAGAATGTACAGTTCAAAATATCTTTAAGAATAATAATTATTGTTAATGTTACTTACGTTGTTTTTGGGATCAAATTCAAATCCGTTGGGACACTGCATCAAAAACTCCGAACCACTAAAGCAAGTATAGTAATAATCGCATTTCATCTTGTGGGGAACATTTCCTGAGAAAGCCGGTGGACATATTTGACTGACTTTGTTGTTTTCGGTTGTTGTTGATGTCGTAGTCGTTGTTGTTGTTAAGTTGTATCGTGTTGCAAAACAACCAGTCTTCGAAACTCGGACGCAATTCTATAAAAAAACTAAATAGTTATTTGATAAACATATTTAATTTCCTGTATGGCTTACTTTATACGCTTATAGACAACAAGCACATGTTCTGAAATGATTCCTCTATACATATCTATAATAACAATAGTTTACCGTAAGTTATGTAATCTAGCATTAGTTAAGTTACAGATATAGATAAAATTAGAAACACATTGGCGCTTATAATTATATTGCTTTATATTTTTAAACAATCGTCGCACGCTTGAATAGCCCTTTACTTTTTCCTACACTAATAAGTTGTATTACAAAATTCGGTTCCTATAACTTCTAGATTTGAAAACTCTTCAATAAGTCTGTTTAGATTTTTCTTAGCGTCGCCACCCTACTACCCCAAATTTTATGTTAGTTATAACCTCATGTTTAAATACAGTGTTTGATTTAAACTAAATATCTACAACAACCACCACTGAACTTAACACGCATGTGAGTATCTTCACACTATCGTGAATTATTAAATAAAATACAAGACTTTTTGCTTATTTCAATTATGGATTCAATGATTTTTCACGCATTTGAAATGTTTTTTCTCGTGCAACATTTTAGCTATTTCTGATTGAAATCTGAAGTGAGCAAAACAAAACAATTGTAAACATCTAAATCATTATCTGAAACTTGTTGTTGTTTTGGTATTGCTAAAGTAAGGTTTTTGGGCTTTCCAACCGTGACACAGACTTAGCTAGTACGGTAAGGTAAGACCATTACTTACATTATTATATAATAATATAAGTCACTTTGGTTATTGTATTGTATAGAAAATAAATAAAAATCAGTGGCGCTTATAACTTAGGAAACCTAGTAATATAATCTTTTAGCCTCTTGTGCCTGACATACGCCATCATATTGGGAATAAGGCAAGCAAATTCCTCACGATATTTTCGTTCGTACGACCGAATGTTAAATGCTCAAATCATTTTACATCTAAGCAAATAAACTAAACATTGAATCTTGTTATTATAGTCATTTAAATATGTAATTCTTTTAAATATTGTACTACCTTAACAACTGGGTCGAACTCAAATCCATGAGAACAATTCATCAAAAACTCCATTCCAGCGAAACAAGTGTAATACGAATCACACAAAGTTGGATGTTCGATATTTCCAGAAAACATTGGTGGACATATTATATAGTCCTCTTCGTCATTTTTGTAAGTTGTTAGCTCGGGTAATATATTGTTATCCGTTGTTGCTTGCTGTGCAAAACAACCGGTCTCCGATATTCGAACACAGTCCTATAAAAAATAGAATCAGAATTTGTTCTACAAAATAAAACATATTAAAGAAAAAAACATTACGACATTGTATTGTATATAATACTAGCGGATCCGACAGACGTTGTCCTGTCTACACGTCTTTAATTTGAAAATTGCAAACTTTTTTTAATAAACTAAAACATTCTGGACCATTTTGATGAAAATTATTATTCAAATGTTATGACAATATCTAACGATCCAGCACATGGTCTACAATAACACAATGATAACAAATTTTTTTTTTAATTTGATCGCAGCGCTGTCGGGACAGACTAAAAATTAAAATTAAAATTCGAATATTATTTAAAATTTGACACTGCGATGGTAGCGCCGTCTGTCGGATCCAATGTAAAACATTCCAAAATCAACAACTACTAATAAATTAAAAATTAATTAAAAAAACATTGTCCAGCGGACAAAATTGTAAATCTAAACCATTCCCAGATCCCCTTGAACACACACAAAAAATTTCATCAAAATTGGTCCAGTCGTTTAGGAGGAGTTCAGTCACATACACACGCACACAAGAAATATATATATTAAGATAGAATTACGTGTCATAGAATTAAAAATCCAGCTTGTGTATGTTGACATGTCATTTAGTAGGTACTTACTTTTGTATTAGGATTAAATTCAAATCCGTTGGGACACTGCATCAAAAACTCCGAACCACTAAAGCAGGTATAGTATGAATCGCATTTCGTTTTGTGGGGTATATTTCCTGAGAAGTTCGGTGGACATATTGATTTGTCTTCGTTGTTTTCGGTTGTTGTTGTAGTTCGAGTCGTGGTCGTCGTCGTTGTTGTTGTTGTTAAGTTATATCGTGCTGCGAAACAACCAGTGTTCGAGATTCGGACGCAATTCTGTAATTATATTTAGGTAAAACATTTTAAATCAAATTGTATTAAAAGACACTTATTAAATAAATAATTTCTTTAATTTCATTTCAAAATTCATGAAATTTACTCAGCTTGAAGTACTACGTTAATATAATTTTTAGATTGTGCGATTCACCTTGTAACGAAAATTTATGGAATGGAATATTTCATGGTATGGCATTTCTAGTATGCTTAAACAACAACTTTAACTATAATATCGCGTTAATAGAACAATTAAAAGAGGAATCATACCTTAACAATTGGGTCGAACTCAAATCCATGAGAACAATTCATCAAAAACTCCATTCCAGCGAAACAAGTGTAATACGAATCACACAAAGTTGGATGTTCGATATTTCCAGAAAACATTGGTGGGCATATAAAATCCTCTTCGTCGTTCTTGTAAGTTGATAACTCGGGTAATCTGTTGGTTTCTGTTGTTGTTGCTAAGCCTTGTTGTGCGAAACAACCGGTCTCCGATATTCGAACACAGTCCTATAAACAGTTGGGGTTTAAATAGTTTAACTTAATAAGAAAGAGCATATGTTAAGATTGAAAAAAAAGCATATTTACACAAATGTATAAATAGAACTACTAGTCTATATTATAATTGACACAACTAAATTTTACAAGTATGTGTACAACGCATCGTATAAAATTATCCATCAAACGCAGTATTAATTTCAATATAAATGTTTAACACTTTAAGAAGTTTCTTTTTATTTAAGTAGGTAAGCTGTAAGCCTAAAATCTTTTTTTTATGTTATAGGAGGCAAACTGGCTGGCTTACCTGGTGTTAAGTGATACTGTTGCTCATGGATACACTCAATGACAGAAGAAACAAATGCGTTACCTGCCTTTTAAGAATTGTTTCTCTATCTTTTATTTTAATATTTGGTGCGCATGTCACGCCCACCTATCAGTTAATTTATCATCATTTCAGGATGATTTCATTTGTGTATGTTTATATGTAATTGAGAAGGAACTTACTTTTGTATTAGGATTAAATTCAAATCCGTTGGGACACTGCATCAAAAACTCCGAACCGCTAAAGCAGGTATAGTAAAAATCGCATTTCGTTTTATGAGGTACATTTCCTGAGAAGTTCGGTGGACATATTGGTTTGTCTTCGTTGTTTTCGGTTGTTGGTGATGTTGGTGTCGTTGTTGGTGTTGTTAAGTTGTATCGTCTTGCGAAACAACCAGTGCTCGAGATTCGCACGCAATTCTGAAATTGTATTTAAGTATAATGATTCAACCGACATTAAAGCATTTTATAGGAAAGTAATTTGAAGTTAATCGTTTATATTTTAATGAAATCAAATGTAATTCGAAATAAATTAAATATTTTTTTTTAATAAAGCTTGGTATGACACGATTTTGCAAATTTTATTTTATGTAAATGACTTGGGCAGGAGACAATAGTAAAATTACATTGATTATGATAGTCAACTCTAATGGATTGAATATTGTGTATGAATAAATAATTTCTTTAATTTTATTTACAATCCGTATAAAATACTCTGTTTAGAGACGTTTCGACTTGTAACGAATATATATATGTATTTAATATATTTTACTCATATTTCACATAGCATGGGATTTGCATTTTTATCACGTGAAAAGAGTAATATAAAGCAGTTATCATACCTTAACAACTGGGTCGAACTCAAATCCATGAGAACAATTCATCAAAAACTCCATTCCAGCGAAACAAGTGTAATACGAATCACACAAAGTTGGATGTTCGATATTTCCAGAAAACATTGGTGGACATATATATTCCTCTTCATCGTTCTTGTAAGTTGATAGCTCGGGTAATCTGTTGTTATCTGTTGTTGTTGTTAGACCTTGCTGTGCGTAACAACCGGTGTCTGATATTGGAACACAATCCTAAATAATAAAATAAATAAAGAGTTTAACTGAATTAAAAAAAATGATAATTATTTCTATTACAAAACGGATTCCTACGAGACTTTAGCGTGCATAACTCTAGGTTTGATTTCCAATAAAATCATAAATAATTTTATGCTACTGATGGAGTTGTATGGACCCCACCAAAATGTCAAGAATTTGAAAAAGATACTGTAAGATTGTTGTCTATACGTATATGATCTCTAGTGTAGAGCAGGAATCAAGGTCTCATGTTAAATTGTCTTTCTTTAAAACAGTGAAAATTGTTTCACCGGGAAATGAACGTCCATCGAAACTTGAAAAAAGCACATATTTACCATAATTACTGCATCGTACTCGAATCCCTTCGCGCAGTTCTTCAGTATCGCTGTACCCTCTTCACAAAGATAATATTTACTGCAAAGTGTTGAGTGTGGCAAATTGCCTGAGAAATCTGGTGGACAAATATTCTCTCTGTATGTTGTTGATTCAATGTTATAATCTGTTGTTGTTGTTGTATCATTTATTCTTGCAAAACATCCATTTTCGGAAATACGTGTGCAGCCCTAAAATAAATCAGTATTATTTATTTTTAATAATTGATATAAATTGTAAGATTTGTTTGGACCGTATCATTATCAAATTTTATAAGTTTTCGTTACAGTTGATAAAATATGGGATCTTCTAATGTAAGATTTATTGAAGTATGTATTTATTTTCGTGTAATAATAAGTAGATTAGAGAGAGGAGTATTGTACCTTAGTCAGTATCATGTGACAGAACATCAAAAGCTAAGGAAACGATCCAGAATAATGATTATTTTGGAAAATTCAGATTGAAATTTCATTAACAATATATTCCTTACCCGAACACTGTGATCGTACTCAAAGCCTTCTAAACATCTCAGCAAGACCTCCATTCCTCCAATACAATTGTAATAATAGTCACACAAAACGGGATGTGGAACATTGCCAAATACGCCTGGAGGACATATTGGTTTAGGAGTAGATGGGGAACTTGGTGTCGTTACGTTTGGTGAAAATCCATCAGGACCTCCTGTAGTAGTAGCCATGGGCGTTGAAGCCTTCGGTGTAGTTACTTCAGGCGAAGTAGGCTCTAATGTTGTGTCTTCAGCCGTAGTAGCCTCTGGTGTAGTAGGCTCTAATGTTGTGTCTTCAGCCGTAGTAGCCTCTGGTGTAGTAGGCTCTAATGTTGTGTCTTCAGCCGTAGTAGCCTCTGGTGTAGTAGGCTCGAATGTTGTGTCTTGGGCCGTGGAAGCCTCAGGCGTAGTTATTTCAGGCGTAGTAGGCTCTAATGTTGTGTCTTCAGCCGTAGTAGCCTCTGGTGTAGTAGGCTCTAATGTTGTGTCTTCAGCCGTAGTAGCCTCTGGTGTAGTAGGCTCTAATGTTGTGTCTTCAGCCGTAGTAGCCTCTGGTGTAGTAGGCTCTAATGTTGTATCTTCAGCCGTAGTAAACTCTGGTGTAGTAGGCTCTAATGTTGTGTCTTCAGCCGTAGTAGCCTCTGGTGTAGTAGGCTCTAATGTTGTGTCTTCAGCCGTAGTAGCCTCCGGTGTAGTAGGCTCTAATGTTGTGTCTTCAGCCGTAGTAGCCTCTGGTGTAGTAGGCTCTAATGTTGTGTCTTCAGCCGTAGTAGCCTCTGGTGTAGTAGGCTCGAATGTTGTGTCTTGGGCCGTGGAAGCCTCAGGCGTAGTTATTTCAGGCGTAGTAGGCTCTAATGTTGTGTCTTCAGCCGTAGTAGCCTCTGGTGTAGTAGGCTCTAATGTTGTGTCTTCAGCCGTAGTAGCCTCTGGTGTAGTAGGCTCTAATGTTGTGTCTTCAGCCGTAGTAGCCTCTGGTGTAGTAGGCTCTAATGTTGTGTCTTCAGCCGTAGTAGCCTCTGGTGTAGTAGGCTCTAATGTTGTGTCTTCAGCCGTAGTAGCCTCTGGTGTAGTAGGCTCTAATGTTGTGTCTTCAGCCGTAGTAGCCTCTGGTGTAGTAGGCTCTAATGTTGTGTCTTCAGCCGTAGTAGCCTCTGGTGTAGTAGGCTCTAATGTTGTGTCTTCAGCCGTAGTAGCTTCTGGTGTAGTAGGCTCTAATGTTGTGTCTTCAGCCGTAGTAGCCTCTGGTGTAGTAGGCTCTAATGTTGTGTCTTCAGCCGTAGTAGCCTCCGGTGTAGTAGGCTCTAATGTTGTGTCTTCAGCCGTAGTAGCCTCTGGTGTAGTAGGCTCTAATGTTGTGTCTTCAGCCGTAGTAGCCTCTGGTGTAGTAGGCTCTAATGTTGTGTCTTCAGCCGTAGTAGCCTCTGGTGTAGTAGGCTCTAATGTTGTGTCTTGGGCCGTGGAAGCCTCAGGCGTAGTTATTACAGGCGTAGTAGGCTCTAATGTTGTGTATTCAGCCGTAGTAGCCTCTGGTGTAGTAGGCTCTAATGTTGTGTCTTCAGCCGTAGTAGCCTCTGGTGTAGTAGGCTCTAATGTTGTGTCTTCAGCCGTAGTAGCCTCCGGTGTAGTAGGCTCTAATGTTGTGTCTTCAGCCGTAGTAGCCTCTGGTGTAGTAGGCTCTAATGTTGTGTCTTCAGCCGTAGTAGCCTCTGGTGTAGTAGGCTCTAATGTTGTGTCTTCAGCCGTAGTAGCCTCTGGTGTAGTAGGCTCTAATGTTGTGTCTTCAGCCGTAGTAGCCTCTGGTGTAGTAGGCTCTAATGTTGTGTCTTCAGCCGTAGTAGCCTCTGGTGTAGTAGGCTCTAATGTTGTGTCTTCAGCCGTAGTAGCTTCTGGTGTAGTAGGCTCTAATGTTGTGTCTTCAGCCGTAGTAGCCTCTGGTGTAGTAGGCTCTAATGTTGTGTCTTCAGCCGTAGTAGCCTCCGGTGTAGTAGGCTCTAATGTTGTGTCTTCAGCCGTAGTAGCCTCTGGTGTAGTAGGCTCTAATGTTGTGTCTTCAGCCGTAGTAGCCTCTGGTGTAGTAGGCTCTAATGTTGTGTCTTCAGCCGTAGTAGCCTCTGGTGTAGTAGGCTCTAATGTTGTGTCTTGGGCCGTGGAAGCCTCAGGCGTAGTTATTACAGGCGTAGTAGGCTCTAATGTTGTGTATTCAGCCGTAGTAGCCTCTGGTGTAGTAGGCTCTAATGTTGTGTCTTCAGCCGTAGTAGCCTCTGGTGTAGTAGGCTCTAATGTTGTGTCTTCAGCCGTAGTAGCCTCCGGTGTAGTAGGCTCTAATGTTGTGTCTTCAGCCGTAGTAGCCTCTGGTGTAGTAGGCTCTAATGTTGTGTCTTCAGCCGTAGTAGCCTCTGGTGTAGTAGGCTCTAATGTTGTGTCTTCAGCCGTAGTAGCCTCTGGTGTAGTAGGCTCTAATGTTGTGTCTTGGGCCGTGGAAGCCTCAGGCGTAGTTATTACAGGCGTAGTAGGCTCTAATGTTGTGTATTCAGCCGTAGTAGCCTCTGGTGTAGTAGGCTCTAATGTTGTGTTTTCAGCCGTAATAGCCTCTGGTGTAGTAGGCTCTAATGTTGTATCTTCAGCCGTAGTAGCCTCTGGTTTAGTAGGCTCTAATGTTGTGTCTTCAGCCGTAGTAGCCTCTGGTGTAGTAGGCTCTAATGTTGTATCTTCAGGCGTGGTAGCCTCTGCTGTTGTTGCTTCAGACGTAGTAGGCTCTAAGTTTGTGTCTTCAGGCGTGGTAGCCTCTGGTGTAGTAGGCTCTAATGTTGTTTCACCAGCCGTGGTAGCCTCAGGTGTAGTTGCTTCAGGCGTAGTAGGCTCGAATGATGTGTCTTCAACCGTGGTAGCTTCAGGCGAAGAAGGTTGTAATGTGGTGTCTTCAGGAGTGGTAGCTTCTGATGTAGATGCTTGAGGCGTGGTAGCCTCTGGTGTTGTTGCTTCAGGCGTAGTAGGCTCTAATGTTATGTCTTCAGGCGTGGTAACCTCTGATGTTGTTGCTTCAGGCGTAGTAGGCTCTAATGTTGTGTCTTCAGCCGTGGTAGCTTCAGGCGAAGTAGGTTGTAATGTGGTGTCTTCAGAAGTGGTAGCTTCTGGTGTAGATACTTGAGGCGAGGTAGCCTCTGGTGTTGTTGCTTCAGGCGTAGTAGGCTCTAATGTTGTGTCTTCAGGCGTGGTAACCTCTGATGTTGTTGCTTCAGGCGTAGTAGGCTCTAATGTTGTGTCTTCAGGCGTGGTAGCCTCTGGTGTAGTAGGCTCTAATGTTGTTTCACCAGCCGTGGTAGCCTCAGGTGTAGTTGCTTCAGGCGTAGTAGGTTGTAATGTGGTGTCTTCAGGAGTGGTAGCTTCTGGTGTAGATGCTTGAGGCGTGGTAGCCTCTGTTGTTGTTGCTTCAGGCGTAGTAGGCTCCAATGTTGTGTCTTCAGGCGTGGTAACCTCTGATGTTGTTGCTTCAGGCGTAGTAGGCTCTAATGTTATATCTTCAGCCGTGGTAGCCTCTGGTGTAGTAGCTTCTGGGGTTGTTGCTTCAGTGGTAATTGGCCCCGGTGTAGACACTTCTGGACTTACTGTGATGTCAGGAGTACTAGCGGCTGGAGTGGTTACCTCAGAGTTTGTTGTTTCCAGGTCTTTTATGGTTGTACTTTGAGGAGGAGTGCTTGGGGTACAATCAACTGCTGATGGCCAGTTACATACCTTGAAATTATTTTTATATATTTAATTGGTCATTACGTGTTTTAGTATGGTATTGTATTATTTTTTATAAAAAAGTACCTGTTTGTATTTTTGTTTGAAGCAACTAAGTTTTATTTTAGCATAATTATTACTCTACTAAAAAAACTATTTCGTATGTTTTAATTGAAAAGTAATATATTTCACAGAATCACAATGTTATATGGTTTGATTCACTTTCTGTTTAATTTACAGTAATTACTGTTTGGTGGCCCTAATTGAAAAAATCAAGGTTTTAAAGTCTAGTATTATATGGGCCTTTTTACGAGAATATTTTTTATAGAACAAACAGCCAAAACAAACGGACAGGAGGCTCATCTGATGTTGAGTGATAGTCATACAGCCCATGGACTGTCAATGCCAGAGGGCTCGCGAGTGCGCTACTGGCGTATTAAAAATTGGTACGCTCTTTTCTTGAATGTAATCCTTATGTCAAATTTTTTGTTAATACGTCAGTCGTGAGCTTGTTTCACATAGAGGTGGTAGGCGGCAAAAACTGCCCTTAGAAACGATCAACGATTGTGAAAAGACGGATGTCGAGGTGATACGGATAGTATTTGTATTCTGCCTTGACGTCCGATAATAAAAACCATCTGCAAGCCACTCGGAAAGTGACTGGTCGTCTCCCACCCAGAGGTGAGGATGTAGCGCCAAATTCGAGCTTTATACAGTTAAATAAGCATACTTAATATATAAGAATATTTGTTCAAAAAGGGGTTTACCTGTAAAATTGGATCGAAGTATAAATTCGAATTACATTGCCGCTCAACCTTCTCTCCAAAATTGCAATAATAGAATTTCGTGCAATCGTACTCATGTGGTAACAACAAATGGACAGAAAAGTCCTTCGGACAACCATTTGGTAAATATTCGGGCTTTGACGTTGTTGCGCTAGGCGTCGTTGCAGTTGGTCTTGGCGTTGATGTTATTATACTGGGCGTTGTAGAAGTTGTTGTTGTTGGCGAAGTTGAAGCTCCAGGCTTGCAATTAGCAATATTTGGCCAATCACATCTCTGTAAGTATAATTAAACAAAATTACCATAATTTTAATCCCTGACTTTTTAAAGCTATTGCGAATATGCTTGAAAGGTGTATTAAAATATACATAGCGTATAGGTATTCACTTGCATCATTTACATACTCCATACCCTCACGTACAGTGAAGTACCTACGTTCACTATTACACTATCACAAAACACACACATGTATTATATAATTTTTATTGATTTTGTCCTTTCGTAAATGTGTGAACATTTTTGTGTAATATATTGTCAATTTTCGGATGTACTTTAACTTTTTTATTTTTATATATAATTTAAGTAAGCTATAGAAGCGCGGAATAATAAAAATTTAAAAGCTGTAATTCTTTAAGTAAAGGAGGAAAACTATCAAAACTATCAATATTAACCTGAAGTTCAAAACTGAAGTGTGTTCCTCCTGGACATGGCATTTCTTGTTTAAAACCGTGTACGCATTGATAGTATTTGCCACAGTCGGAGTGAGGTAAGAGCTGTTCTATTCTGTAATCTATTGGACACCCATTTGGGTAATACCCAGGCCTTGGGGTAATAATAGGTGATTTAGTAGTAGTAGGTGTTATTGTTGTTGGCGGTCGACGAGTAGTTGTTAAAGGTTGGCGAGTTGTTGTTGTTGGGCGTCGAGTTGTGGTAGTCGTACCCGGGACACACTTCGCTATACTGGGCCAATCACATCTCTAAAAAAACGAATAAAGTTCATAAACTACTTTTGTTACAACTTTTGTATTAGACGTATTAATATTTCAACAACACTTATTTACACCAAGTTACGTTTAATTCGATTTTTCTCCAAAAATATTAACGTCTAACATTTCTAAAATACATATACAGAGATAATTTGAGCGTTTTAAATAAAGGTACGAAAAAATCAAGATATTTTACTCCACAAATCTAATGCATTTATGAACCTGAAATACCATATTTAGTTCGACTGAATTTGATACAAAAAAATAAACATACATTTGTCATATATCTACAGATCTACTATCTACAACACATTTGGGTCATGTTAAAAATCTTAAAAATATTAATTCATTCAGAAAAATAATTACATAAAATAAGCTATTACTAATTTGTATTTTAATTCTTAAAAGGTCTGCAACGCACTTGCGAGCCCTTATTAATTTACAGGTAACCTCTTGACATAAGTTAGCAAATGGTACCTTGTTTGATTCCTCGTATAATTAAATATTCTTCTCCGTTTTATCCTTTACAAATTCGTTACTTAAATCAAAAGTCAAAATAAAATAAATAAAAGTCAAATAAAGTATAAATACCTGCAAATCAAAACTGAAGTGCGTTCCTCCTGGACATGGCATTTCTTGTTTAAAACCATGCACGCACTGATAAAATTTCGTACAATCCGGATGTGGTAACAACTGTTCAATTCTATAGTCTATAGGACATCCGTTAGGAAAGTATCCCGGTCTGGGTGTTGATTCCGGTTTTGGTGTCGTCGTTGTTGTTGTTGTGGTCGTTGTTGTTGTTGGTGTTGGTGTTGACTCGCATTTCGCTATGTTTGGCCAATCACATCGCTGTATGAATAAATTAAGTTATCTAGTGTTGCTGTGTTTAAGTTTATATGTATTACGATTATTTACGAAATTTGCCGCCAAAAAACCTGCCACCATTTGCTTCAACCTACTTAGCCTACTGGTAAATCCGCTATTCCGCACTGGAAATAGCAGGAAAATCCGGCTTTCGCAAAGTACACAGGCGACTATTAAATTACCAACATTTACAAAGGCGCACTGTATAAAAAAAAACATATGTGCAATTCACACATGGTAGAAGTGAAACCTTCAAAAACATTTTTTTTATTATTAATCATATATAAATTAATCATTTTCCATTATCTAAATGTGTGTGTTCTTTTAAAACAGTATATTTTAATGATAAATTTTAATTTATAAGTTTAATATAAATTTTTAATTTGGGAAAAACTAAAACTTCGAAAGTTTGAAATTCGATCAAATGAAAAAGCGGCAGTAAAGAGAGGCTGTATAATGCCTGCTATCTCATTTTCTACCACGTTAAATCATATGATGAATTGATGTTTCTGTCTCTCTTTACCGCTGCATCCGGTTTGAAATCACGACGATTCGAAAGAAGTTTATCTATCTCATTTTCACCCACGTTAAATCATATGAATTAATGTTTCTGTCTCTTTTTACTGTCGCTTTTTCGTTGCATCCGGTTTGAAATCACAACGATTCTAAAGAAGTTTCACTTCAAAATTACCCACAAATAGAAAAATTATTAATTCTTTAAAATCATTCAAATTGAGGCTAAGTGAATATGTTAGACAAAATAACTTTTAATCATATTTCATTACTTCTATGTTTATTGCATTAACTAGTACTAAATAGCCTTAGTACGTCTATCTTATTATTGTGATTATTTTGAGATCAACGACATTGTAATTTGTAATTTTAATCATAAAAATAAAAAATATAGATAATAATAGTTTTGAGAAATAATGTCTTTGAAATTAACATTTGGCAATTTGCAGGGGAAATATTTTAAGGGACGGGAAGACTTCGACTTTGTTCAGCAGTAACAATGTAGTCTTTTCCTTGAACTATTAGGTATTAAATATCGTTTTTAATACTTATGTTTACATAGTATGTATACAACTTATGTTTTTTATTTCATATATATTGTTTATCTAAGTGTTTTATTAAAATGTTAATGTTAGCTGTAAGGTTACTAATAAATAAATAAAAGTCAGTGTAATCACTGTGAATAAAAATAATGATCCAGAAAAACTCACCTGCAAATCGAAACTAAAGTGCATCCCAGCTTGACAAGGCATTAATATTTTATTCCCGTGAACACACTCATAATATTTATCGCACTGGTCATACGGTAGCAATAGTCCATCCTTATAGCATCCGTTTGGCGGCTTCGATTCCTTTTGGCAGCCAGCGTTTGCTATTGTATCGCAGAGCTAAAATCGTATACTCTTGAAAACATATACGTAAATTTATTTAAAAACTAGCTGTGCCCTGCCACGCTTCGCTGTTGGCACATTGTGATTGAATGAAAACAAAACAAAGAATACATTTCATACAAGTTTAATTAAGGAATACTTGTGGATATACAATATTTTTTGTCACTGTCTGCGTAGATATAAAGACTACTGCCGAAATTCTAATTCTTCTAGACATACCTGGGTTTTCGGATTAAAATGCTGACCATGACCACACCTCTGGACTTGTTTGTTACCCCTAAAGCATCTATAATACTTGTTACAGTCAGTATCATGAGGTAAGAAAATTGGGATATAGGTGTTCGCTGGACAATCCTCAATTATTGCCTCGTCAGCGCAACCAGCATTCTCCGGCGTGTCACAACTCTGAAACCAGACTCACAGACTCAAACATTGCTGCGTATAAAGCTCCCGTCTTGGAACTGGACTGGACTGAACTGGAACCGTAGATATTCAAAGAAAGTCGCTATATTTGACCCAAATTGACCAATGTCTGATTTATCTAGAAAATATCATAGCTGTGATTCTAACCCCACATTTGTGGTGTAATACGAACCACCCTCTTGGATTCATACGGACTTGGCCATCCTGAGGTCCAAGACAATCGCTAAATTGGACCCAAAATGGGCTTCGAAGTGACTGCGATGACGAGAAACCCTCAAACGTTCACCACGTTGGAGCAATCAACACAGAGATAAAGTTACCTGGGTTTTTGGATTATAGTGCGCCCCATTAAAACAGGTCATTAGAATTCGATTCCCATGGAAACATCTGTAGTATTTATCACAGTCGCTCTCGTGTGGAATGTTCATTTGTATCCTCACATCGTTGGGACATCTCGTCTGTATGGATCGCTTTTTTATGTGATTGCATGTCACTTTAGAGGATGCATCGCATTTCTATAAATTATTGAATCATATTAGTGTTATTTGCTGATTAGCTGATGGAACATGTTGTGAGGATCATGGGGGAGAGCAGGGCAGCAGTTCATATTCTGCATCGACGCCCAATGATGAAACTTAGCTGCAGAATCCGTATGACTATTCCTACTATTCGGAATTAATACGATCCTGTCCGAATTTCTTGTACGTTCGAATTTTTACGTCCACAAATTTATCAGAATAGTCATATCAAAATTATTATACTGCAACTTAGAGTACAGTCAAAATTTCATTATAATCAGCTTGTTAGATTCCGAGAAATACTTAAATATTTCTTTAATTATTCAAATTATCTTACCCCCGTTTCGGTATTAAACCTATAACCTGGGTCACAACTGGCCAACACATGAACACCTTTTTCACAGGAATAGAATTTAGTGCAATCTGTCTCGTGTGAAGTGGGAACACACGTTCCGCCACTGTCTATAAAGTTATGATCGTTTTTGGCGCAGCCGGACGTGTCTTCGATACATTTCTGTAAAAAAACATTAATATAATATTTTGAAAACATATTTTTACATTTATTTGTCAAAATGGATCCTTTCCATTCACTGCCAGTTTTCAGAGCAGCAGAACCTTCAAGTGGAAGGTTAGAATCCATGAACTCGAGGATTTTAAACAGTGGAAATAAAACAATAAGAGGAAATCAGCATTTATTAGTTTTGTTTAAAATAACATAATTTAGCCTTATGTAACAAGCTAAATCTTCTAGAGAACCCATGTGAGTAAAGTACTAAGGATACACACAAGAAAAAAAATTAAATTTCAAGTAACACTGAAAAGTTAATTACCAAACTTAATGTAAAATAATAAAATCCAAATTAGACCCATGTGTCACACAGGCTGTCACCTAATGGCAGAACAGCCCAATGCCATGGGCTGCCATGCCATGCCATTTTTTAAAATGTACAACGATTTCTTTTAATTCCTTTAAAATAACCTTTTCAAACCGTCTGCGAGGATTTCGGTGATTGTACTTACATTGTACCTAAATATATATACCTACATAAATAAATAAACATATATGTATATATTTATATATACAATTATGTCCAGGAACCCTCAGGCCTCAGTCCTGGTGATTAGTGTACTGAGGTATTGTTATACTTTCCACGTAATAACTTTATCACACAAATGCTAAGCGCAAATTCAAGGCGCACTTTGATATGAGGCATTGAGCGGGTAAATTGGTTACAACGTCACCTTTTGCCGCTGAATACACAACAGTATCAACTTCCTTTACAGATAATATAAGACGTCTAGCGTAATACTAAGAAAGCAAAATTTATTTCTTTCAACAAAGATATTGTCGCTTTTAAAGCACGCTTTTAGTTTCAGCTACTTAAAGATATAAGTTGATGCATGGTAGATGACCCCAGAGCTGGTTTCAACGAATAGGAATCGCAATACACCATGGAAGTTTTGTTAAGTAAGTAGATGTATTTATTCCAAAATTTCGTCGCTATATTAAAAACTCCCACGAAATGATGCCGTCAGATGCTGGGGAACGACGATCTGCTGAGTGCAACTCCCAACAGTTTTCAGGTTGTTTAATATACTAATAAATACTATTTTCTTAGGCCTTTCCTTGATAAAATTTAGGTTGTTGGCTCTAGATCAACCGCTGCGCTATAGCAGTTACACAAGAATAGCTTAAATACATTTTTAAAGTACAATGCTTTCACAAAGCCTAATACGAAGATCGACACTTAGGAAAAGTCGTATATTGTATAAAGCCTTGAGATGTGAATGCTTGAATTCGTGTATGCGGTGATATTAGTTGTTTCTACCACGTATTTGCGTATTGTTATCACGAGTATGTAAGTGCGTGCTCCTCTTTCACCATGCCTCCTGCTGATGGACGACAAATCTTTGTGTTTAATTTATTTTATTATTCTTTATTACTCAAGATGTCATATGGAACATGGTGTAATGGTTGCAGCTCCGTACAAACGTTGTGTAAAAGAAAAAACATGGCGATTAAAAAGAGTGGCGGAGATGCCAGTTCTTTTCTTCCGTTCTCGCCCTTGATTTGAGAACTGGCAGTTAATTTAAAAATTAAGCTTTAAATTTTAATATTTCTTTTTTTTGACTTGATGATTGAATTGATGAAAACAGCAATTAGGCATATTTCTTACTTAATCTCCTCAATTGACTCTCAAATTCAGCGCCCAGATTTCTTGCCAACAAGAGTTTAGAATTTAGAATTGGAATTGAAATGAATTATTTTAATACTAGTAGCGCCATCTACTAGTATTAAGCGTCAGCCTAGAACTTCCAATGTATGTTACATATTCATTGCACTCTCTTCGCCCCGCATGCTTCACACCGGTACCTCTGACGCAACAACTCCATAAAAGCAGATGGACAGATAATTGTCGAGCATCTTATATCGGGCCGATTTAATTATCATATTTAGTTAAGGAACTATTAATTGTAGAATTTAATTAAATAATTTCAATACAATTTGGTTTTTTTTTTGGGATTCGCCGCTGGCCCACACTTAATTTGTATAATAATATTTAGATTAAGAAAGTTCTAAACATTTTTGTGTTATTATTTGGGCTGAAACGAGGCTACTAGGAAATACTGCAAAAGATGAAATTTACATTACTAAATACAAAATTTAATAAATATTATATTTATTATATCATATTGTTTATCATGTTCACAGTTTACAATAGGTTTACTCTACGTAAAGACAGAATTAAACGTTACGATCCATGCCAGGGTTTCCCAACGTGGTGCCCACACCCCACAGGGGGGCAATTTGATTGTAAAGGGGTCTTTTCGAAAATTTATTAAAATGTTTGTAATTTTAATTTCAGTTTTCATTGTTTTAAAAATTTACATAGGCACATTGATTCGTTAAATATTTTACTATTAATTTATTTCTGAAGTGAACAATTATTTAGTTAAAAGTAAATGCAAAAATCGGTCCCAAGCTTATCTTAATCTTGATAAAATTGAAATCTGATAGAGCCATTTCTTGAAATATTTAGACCGATATCATGCGCTTCCTGTGACGCCATTGCGTTACAAAAGAGTAAAAACCAAGTGTCATCTGTCAAGAAACATACTTGACAGCTGACTTTATTGAGTTTATTATCGTTTGAGTTTTCATTCGTTATTAACAAAATTGATTTTTCCAACTGTTTTTACAATGTAAATTTAGTTAAACTAAAGATTTTTGATTTAGAAAAAATAGTTTATAGAAAAAACCCATGTAGATATAGGTACAATATACATTTGTGTACATACATGGTATAGGTTGTCATGTGTAAGTTGGCGTGTGGCAGAAAAAGGTACTAATTTTGACAGTTGTGTTGACAGTTCTAACAGCTTGGTAGCCTCACGTGTGTCGGTGCTAATAATTTGTGTTTTAAAGTGTAAAAATCATTACGAAACATGCCAAAAGTAGTGCGGAGTGCAGCTAGAGAAATTATTCTAGCTGTAAAACGTTTTTGTGAAGAGGAGAAACGTAACAATGGGCCGATTATTCCATTTCAACAAGTGAATGCTCGAACAGCGGCTTTGACAGGTAAAGTATTGCCAGTTAAAAGTGATATTTATATCCCCAAATTTAGGGAAAAATAATAATTGCTTTTGAAAGTAAATGTGATTGATGGATAACTTAAAATATTTTTTGTTTTATTTAAGGTGTTTCTGAAAGAACCGTGAACCGTATAGTTTCAGAGGGAAAAATCATGGAAAGTAATTTTACAGCGAGAACTGAAGTCCCTAATCAAGCAGCTCAAGGACCTTCCACATCCACAGCTTGTGATGACAATTCCACACCAGAGAACACTACTTCCGAGGCTAAGACGATAAAACTAGTCACTCCAGGTAAAAGTAGAAAAAGAAAATTAACTGTTTCTGATTTGGATGACTTTGATCTTTGTGTTATTAGACGCAAAATCCAATCTTATTATTTAAATAATTCCGTCCCTACTCTCAGAAAATTACATTGTGATCTAAAGGCAGACATCAATTTCAAGGGTAGTATAGAATCTCTCAGAAAAATACTACACAAGTTGGGATTTAGTTATAAAAAGAATAAATCCAAAAAGATGGTTCTCATGGAGCGATATGATGTTGTTGCCTGGCGATCAAGATTTTTACGAGAAATAGACAATAATAGAAGGAGTGACAATCCGAGGCCAATCGTTTATTTGGACGAGACTTATTAACACCCTGGCTATAAAGTTAAAAAATGTTGGCAGTCTGAGTAAACTGAAGGTGTCCTTACAAAAGTCTCAGAAGGTCAGAGATGGATCATAGTGAATGCCGGAAGTGAGAAAGGTTTTATCCCCAATAGTCTTTTGTGTTTCAAATCTAAGACCAAAAGTGGAGATTATCACGACGAGATGAATGGAGATAACTTCAGTAAATGGCTACAAGAAAAGCTTATCCCAAACTTAGAGCCCAATTCATTAATAGTGATGGACAATGCGTCATATCACTGTATTAAAATAAATAAACGCGTGACAATGAACAGTAAGAAACAAGAGATGCAAGATTTCATAAAAAAAAACAATCTTTCATACTTGGAAACCATGAAAAAAGCAGAATTGTATGAAATTATAAAAACAATCAATCAGGAGAATGTCTACTTAATTGATGAAATATTAAAGAAACATGGTCATAAGGCTGTAAGACTTCCGCCTTATCATTGTGACTTTAATGCAATAGAATTCATTTGGAGTTCGTTCAAAAGAATATTTGCAGACACAAATGTTACTGGCCTCTCTGAAAACATGGAACAGAGAATCCATAGTGCATTTTCCAAAATAACTGCTGAAGAATGGCAGAAACACTGTAATCACGTTATAAATGTTGAAAATAATTATCGTATGACAGACAACCGCCTTGAAACAGTAATGGAACCATTTTTAATTGATTTGAATAGCAGCGACTCAGATTCTTCTGACACAGATGACTCTGAAGAATTCATGGAAGGAATAATGCCTCTAACAGACCATAATTACTATAAAAAATAATTTTTTGTTATTGAGTTTTTTATTTACCTTTAATGTAATATCTAAGAATATCCATCAATCCAAACTAAACAAAAAAAGTGGCAACACAGAGGGTTGTAGGTTGTAGGGTTGACAGTTAGTCTTTGAAAAAAGGCGCAAGTATTTTTGTCAGAATATTTCAGTCTAATTGGAAGTTTGATTTTGAAGGATCAAATCAACAAAATTTTCTATAATCAGGTTAATTATAAGTTTTTAGGTTATTTGATTAACTAAGTTTAAAATAAATTATGTATTTTTGTAGACGACAATGACAATAAAGAAATCTTTATTTTGCCTAATGGGCGGGGATAGTGGCAAATAGATTCACAGATGGCTTTTAAAGATGAGTTAAAAGAATCAAGAGGAAGGTGAAGAAGACTTTCAGGGAGGATAGAAGATTTAGAGGCGTTAATAGGAAGCAAATGGGGAAAGAAAGCCATGAGGATATTCGGAACCCTTGAAGAGATTCCAATCAATGGTTAAGGATAGGATAAATCTATAGATTTGTATATATATACTGTATATTTAACATTGGTAAGGATTGAAAATAAACGGGTTTTGTAACTAATTACTAATGCCATTTATTTCCATTATTTTGGCACAGCGTACATCTTCGTGATTTTCTTTGTTCTTTCCGGATTTTCATACTTAATTTCCATGAATATATTATAACTGTCTTTGTTCATAGTTATTGGGCAATTAAACTTCAATTTGACGTAATCAGCGCAGTTTTTAATGACGTCGCAGTCCACGTTAGCACTCCAAGTGACGTATTCACACTCTTGGGGAGTAGTTGGCAAGCTGATTGTTGTCAGTTCATCCGTTGTTAGCTCATTCGTTGTTGTTGTTTGAGGCGTTGTCGTTGGTTTATCAGTCATAGGGAAACAATTAACGAAATGCGGCCAATTACATATCTATAAAAAAACTTGACTATATAGGCACTATCTTAATTATTTGAGATATCTTATGAGACCAAACATTATAAATCATACTAGACATGTATGGTCAACATATATCGTCGCAGCTAACTAGCTTACTAAGCTGTTCAAATAACAGCCTAGCCTTTTAACTAAACAGTACCGTTTTACTAGCAATCTGAAAGATATTCAGTAAATTTTTTTCGTCTCAATAATTCGTTTCAATTTTCGAGGCTTAGAGAACCTTCTATCTACAATTTTCGACATTTGGAAGTTCTACATACTTACCTGGACTAATTTTTATCTTTACAAATTACACAATGTAAGAACCACAAGTCTCAAGTAACATAATTATCTCTTATCACATTTCGAACGCTGTCACATTTGTCATATAGATATTGACTATATTTAATAGCTAAATTATAAGACTAGATTAGAGATGCCTGAAGATTTCTAAACCTGTTTGAATGTTGAATTATACCTGTAAATCAAAGTCAAAAGCAGTTCCAGGTGCACACGACATCTCAATGGGCACTCCATTGCTGCATGAGTAGAATTTGGTGCAATCTTCGTGTCTCAGCAGGTGATGGATGCTGAAATCTCGTGGACAGCCATTGGGCAAGACATCCGCCCACGCTGCTCCTATTAGGAGTAATATTTGTAAACGCATATCTGTAACAGAAAAGAAATAAAGGGAATTAAAAACAACGTGTTTTACCATTAGTTGGACGATAAACTTAATTAAAAACACGGCGTGTACTTATGTACAAACTTTAGCAGTTATGTCTTTGGCGCAACAACATTCAAATCTTTCGCATTCGTCTACAGGTGACACACGCCGTCTACTTTTTGGATCTATAACAGACTTCCTTCGTACGAGCCAGTGTTAAATGCCCACATAGTCCCACTCGGTTGGGGTGCCACGACCTCAAGAATGATAGTCACACGCTGAAGGCACCAGGCCTACACTGAACATTTCTGTGGCGTCAATAATTATGCAGGCAGTCCAGAAAGTTTCACGTGACAAAGACGTGAGAAAAGTGCACATAACGTTCCATAACTCATCAACTCATAAAACTATTAAAATCCCTCAGAACTGATATGTCAGGACTGGTCACACTGAAGTGTAAACTTTGCCAAAAAAGAATATCGTGGGAGTACTGAACCGCAAAATTATTGCGACTGGTATCACTATTGCAAGTTACAGAGCTTCTATTCGACTAACAACGAATTAACAACTGATGTTGTTTCACATTCTTATCCCCTGGACTATGTCTACTGAATAGACTCTCTACCACATGCATGGATAAATACAAGGACCACGGAATGAATAAATAAGTTTAAATGGTCCAGTGTATCTTCCGCTCTTTCTCGCTCTGTTGTTCAGACCGATTTTGATCAGCCTGTGTCTATTTCTGACTTCTGAGTTGACTTATGGGTGTCATTATCCTCTCTAAAGGTCGACTTCAGCTCACAGTGCTAGTGAATAGCGCTGATATTTCTATTACCAAGACACGACCTCAGAATAAGTTTGGTTTAAACTTAAACACTGTCCCGTCATTCATAATTATTTATCCATTTCGTGGTCTTCAACTAAAAACGACACTAACCGACTGATTAATATAAAATTTAATTAAAAATCATCAAACTTTGCGGTTTTATCAAAGTGAATATTATCTTTAACTGATTAAGAGATCTGTATCATGGCCGCCATTTTGTCAGATACAAGAAGTGTCGTTTTTTGAATTACATACTACGAATGTTAAAAACATTTGAATAAAAAACTTTGTATATGATCGTATATCGTTCAATCCATTGATTTTTATTGATACTTGTTTAATCATTGACATTCTTTCTATGACTTAGAAACCTGCAAAAGACACGTGTAAAAATTTGATAACAGTTCTACATCGTTTGTGATAGTATTTTAAGTGAAGGATATATATTTTTTTTATGGATAAATGAAATTAAAATTAAATGGGTTGCTTTTTGGCGAAAAAATCTAATAAGAGCTTAGGATTCATTTCTCTTTAAATATGAATTGGTTAAATATTTGCCTAATAATCTTCCTTCAAGGAAAATAAAAATGGTCTAGATAACAAAGACTGGAGAAATGACCAAGTCCCGAGGCACAATCGAGTGAGTTTTTCCCAGAAAATTATAGAATGCCTTTTGGCTTTTTGACTGTACATGTAAAAACATGTACAGTCAAAATCTAAACGACATCCAAGGGACTACACATATTTGGTCGTAAAAACCGATTGTCATAACAGCCTAACAGCCGACGACGTGGTTCTACCTAATACAATAAAATTCAGCCGGGACCTTTAAGTTTGGTCAATATAACCGGTATGTTGTTCTAAACTATGTCGTTGTAAACGCTTTTTAACTACATATTTATATATTTTACCCATCTGCAATTACGTTTTTACTAAGCAATTGCATATATTTCGTCGCGGGCTTTAAGCGCGACCGAAAAAGAAATTCAGTGACGAAAATAAACCTAACACTATGACGTAATATAGGTGCAGGCAATACGCGTTAGAACACAAACTGCGTCTCACGTAGTAGATTGAATTCAAAGAAACAAAATACTGTATAAATATTGATTAATCTATATAATTGCGTAAGTTAATAAAAAAGTCTTTACCGCAGCAGTCGCCGAGTGGCGCACGTTTTCATTTTTTTATTTTTGTGCCTGACATGTATACCTTTTTGGGAATTGCATTGAAATCAAGAATTGATAAAGAAGTGACTTAATTCAGTGACGTAGGAAAGGGGGCGTCAACTTTTTTGGAGTGACACTTACCCGATCTCTCAACTGGCACTAGCTCAGCTCTATGTAGAATTAGGGGATTCCCGCAAAAGATCCTAACGCTGTCGTGGGAGCTTATCCGACCCATACTTGCGATCTTTTAATAAATGATCCATATGCTTTATTATATACAATTTATTGCGTTTTACTTTTGATGGGGTGACACCACCAACTTCTGCACCGGGTGCGACCCAAGGTAGCTACAGCACTGACTTTAATTTACAAACAATAAACAGTTTTAAATGTTAAAAATGAACGCCGTAGCCTTTTTGGTTAGCAATAGCGTGTCAATAACTTTGATGGTAAATTTTTGCAACAGTTTTCATATTATATAATAAACAAGAAACAAAAGACTATAATCGCCAAGTTATTTTCTTTCACACAACGTTTGTTACTAGCTGCAACCAATACACCGTGTTCCATATGACATTCGGAGTAAAAAAGAATAATAAAATAAATTAACTACAAAGATTTGTCCTCTATCAGCAGAAGGCATGGTGAAATAGGAGCACGCATTTACATACTCGTGGGAACAACACGCAAATACGTAGTAGAAACAACTAAAATCACCGCATACACGAATTCAAGTACGACCAGTCACCACAAGTAGTGATTAGCTTCATGATCATGGCCAGCCTCAGCACCATCGCCATATCACCATCGACGCACGGACGCCACCACAAGCAACTGACATTCGCCAAGTTTGGGTCTAAGTACGAGCGAATGCGAAATACATATTAAAACTCTATTCGTGCACAGTGGTTCTCCCTTCCATGGATGAGAGTCGCACGTTAAAGTCAAGACCAATATTGAGCCTTGGAACAGTAAAATATCACTTTAATTAAAGTAAGTTGTATCACTAACCGAAATGTCTAGCAAATAAGAAAAATCTAGGTCTTAGAATATCGTCTAACGAATTGATGCAAGTAAAATCGCAGAACTCTAATAAATATAGAAATTGTATAGGTCAAGTGCACAGCTAATTAAATATTGAAGTTTAAAAAGAAAACACTTTTTTTCCGGATTGAACCTATGTATTATTGTAAAGTTATAATTATTATTTAACATAATTTTAAATTTATGGCGTGCTTTACAGCGTGCGTGGTCACAGTGACGTCGGATAAATTTAAAATAATATTAAATAATTTGATATTTTAAGTAATTAAGTGTGTTATGGAAGAGCTGGGAACCCTAACACAGGAATATTTACTTAAAAGGGTTCCCAAATCTTACACTATGAAAAGAAAGATGTACCAACTTAAAATGAATAAAGACTTTTTTTTATTTTTTATTATTTATTTAATTATAAGTTTACAATAATACATAGCTTCAATCCGGTAAAAAAGTGTTTTCTTGAAGTGAATAAAAGCTATGTTATATTACGTATAATAAAAGACAAATATTGGAGTTGGCGCCTGATTAATAGTACCAGTGACCCCAGACCTGGTGCTTTCAACGAATAAGTACCACACATTAAAGGAAGCATTTTTTATTTGTTTTAGTTTTGATTTTGTTCCCAAGTGCATAGATTATACAGATTGAACTTGGCGCCTGGTAGATAGTGGTGGTGGCACCAGAGCTGGTGATTTCGAGGAATGAGTATAGCCATAGTGAGAATTGTAACACTGCCACAGGGACCGAACTTTTTAAAATTGTTTAAACTTTTAAAAAGTTTGTTTGAAATAAATAAAACTCAAAATTTTAGTTGAGATTTTATAGAAATGTTTTATCTTTATAAACAAACATGCAAAGTTATACATAATTTTGATTAGATTACACATTAAAACATCAAAAATCAATGTAATGATAATAATAGATTTGATTCGTAGAAATATTTAAACATTAATTATATATGTCATCAGTATATTATGTAGCTTTGGGTTCTAATAATATATAGTTGCTTAGTAATAATATGTGAGTCATATTATTGCGAGAATCAATCCTAAATGCGTTCTGACTCCAAAGAGATCCTAAATTTACATATTTCCAACATATAAATATACAGCATTTACAATATTCTTATCCTGACATAGTTATAATAAATAAAAATTAATAATAGTTAAAAATCCTCTCTTTTTTTCTATACTTTGGGGTCATCCATTTTAATTCATATTAATCCATACTTGATATGTATGTATTGTATTGGAGACACTTAGCTTTTGCTACTCCTATACAAAGAGTTCCATAGAAAGTTGCATGGATCTTGCTAATCTTCTTAAGTTATTACATTTACATTACATTATAATATATTATTTTCACGAGATCCTTTCTGTTACATACACAAATGATGCCGTTGTAACATGTGCGATGATTGAGAGGAAAAATTCAAAACGAACAGTTGTGGAACATCGTATACAGCTCGTAATTCGTAATATGTCGGAAATACCTATTAGCAACTGATTTCTGAAATTTTACTTTTAATAAAAATATCTAATAATATATGTAGTATTAAAACATATACAATATCGCTACTGTGAACTCTGTTAACATATAAAGATATAGTGTCGGAGATAGCTTTCTAGCCCTTGATATCGCAAACAACCATTTTAAGTATCCCCGAGTTCATGGAGAACTGCGGTGGAAAACCAAACCAAGTCTTGGTCTTGCAAAGGTTAAGTAGATTGGACAACTGTAAGTCCCATCTAATTTCTGAATACATTGAATTTTTCTACGAAACAGCTGACAAACGGAGCTTCGACTGGTGTTAAGTGATACCGCATATGAACATTGTCAATGCCAGATCACTTGCGTGCGCGTTGCCGGCCTTTTAATAATTGGTACGCTCATTGGAGAACCCTAAGTCGAATTGTTTCGGAAAAACCTGTCGTCTATGGACACACAATGCCAGAAGGTTCACGAGTTTCCTGCCCAGCTTTTTAGAATTGGTACACTCTTAAAGGACTCGAAGCCGGTCATACTTCAGACACTTCATACCACTCAGCTCAGATGTGGAACGACGGACATCGATGTGATACGTATTGAATCTCGTATTCAACATCGACGTCCGATAATGAAACTCAGCTAAAATTATGAATGATAAGTATCTATTTTATTTTCTGTATAGAGACGCTTTTACTTGCTTTATGACATACTATTTGTACCTAGATCCACTGCCCCTTACCCCCCCCCCCCTGCTTGACACCGACGCCCTTGCAAGTGCTAATCACAGTAATTAATAATGATTAGCTGAGCAGTGATTTCTAATTCCTAATAATATTGTATCTAGCCGACGATTCTAGATTGTATGATTTGATTATCTAACAGTTCATATCAGTCTCCTCAGGCATATCTGGTCTCTTAGGCGTAGTTAGTTTAGCGCTGAGCACCAACCGACTTCCTATGAGCACGAAGGAAATCGTAATACCTTCATCACCCAAGTGCCTCGAAAGAAAGAAGAATTAACCACAGCAAGACTACTCCAAAGGCAACAAGGAGGAGAGAGTCTTATATTCTCTTGCGTCAGATTTGGATAGGTAGGTAAGATGGGCTAACCTTTACAAATAGCATCCCATACCAAAGACCATCATTCCATATTAAATACATCCGCCGTTTGCCATCGTCTCCAGAAGATTTTACCAGCTAATTATTCAGTATTTTTGCTATATCGGCTTGTATTATCCAGCTTCAAAGCTCCCACTCCATGCTTACTCTCGCAGCTTAGGTTTCTCTATTCTCCAGAGGGCGACCGAAAGCGTATCATACAATGAAGAACATATTTATGCATATGCAACTTTTTGTTAAATAAATTGTATGTGAAGATATTTTTTTATTGGCATAAAATGTTGTTTTTATAATTATTATAGGGCCTAGTACCAGCTCCTTCTGCTTGTCTGTATTTAAAGTAGAGCGATTCGAATTGTCTACGACCAGCCACTATTCGTGCGGCTTGATTCCTAGGCGTTGACCCACTCTCCATGGTAAATGCGGTAGAACGCAACGTGGCCTACCTCATTTCCCATGGAGATTGTCATAGGAGTAGTTCTGATAACCTGCCGCTGAGTTTCATCATCGGACGTCAAGACACCTCACACCTCGGACGTAGATAAAATCCAGACCGGTATTATTCGTAAAATTCCTACGCAAAGTTGATTTCTATTTGATAATACACCAAAAATTATTATCTATTGATAGGTAATTTATATTAAAATCTAATAACATTGAATCACGCCGACATTTATCATCATTAATCCTATTAGCACGACGCCCTTGTTAAATTAATTTAAATTCCATCCACCAAATCACTGAGAGATGTTTAATTAATTTTACAAAATAATTTCATAATAATAATAATACCTCTATAGATTATCAGTATTTTATGCCGTCACACGGCGTCGACTTTTAGAGTCTAAGGTAAGGTATTAACTTCACCGTTCTAGCAAATGGTAAATGCGCACAGCCGCACATATAAATTTAATCTATTTGTCACAGCCGGGAACCTACGACTTCAGGAATCTCCTGAAGCCTGAAGAAATGCATGTATAAGTGTCAATACGTAAGGTCTTTCTAAATAATATTTCATCAAAGGCACCCACATCGGTGATTAATAAGGTAGATTTCATTTGAACATTGACCAAGTGCTGTAACCGTGGCTGTATTACAGCATCTCACAAGAATGAAGTATTTGTGAACAGAGTAAAATTGTTTGGAACTTGCTGCACCCTACCACGCTTAGCTGTGGCACATTGTGATGGAATGGTTGGGAAATGAGAAACAAAACAAAGAATACATTTTATATAAGTTTACTTTTGCAATATATGTGGATATACTATAATTTTTGTTTTTCCACTGTCTGCGTGAAAAAGACTATCTGACTATCTGACCCACTCGGGAACACGCAACATGCTTAATTTTTTTGTAAATAAATAATATAAATGGGAACGAAAATCAACAAAATATCCTTGATGCGGAAGGAAAGAGCGTACAAATTCTTTTTCAATTTCCAAAGGCCGGCAACGCACTCGCGAGCCTTCTGGCATTGAGAGTGTCCATGGGCGGCGGTGTCACATAGCGTAAACGTGAACGTAAACGTGACAAGACGTCCCCTTTTGAACGGGACTGTCCCTTTTTTTAATTATGGGTCCCGCTGACCCCGAAATGAACTGTGAAATATTTAAATAAGCGTTTCAGGACTTTCTTTTTTATTTAAAACCGTCACCAGTAATATTAGAACAAATTTACTCTTTACGGAACTACTACAATGGATTGTCTACGTAGGGTTTTGTTATTGGGATGCAGATAGGAAATCGATCGACTGTTACGGTCTGATCTAAGTTTGTGGATTAATTATTGGATTCGGCCGTACTGCTCTGTTTGTTTTTGAAGGACATTGTGAAAATCGCAGAGCCACTTGTCAAGCACAGAAAACCTTCTCGTCTAAAAGATGAATCATCAGACGATTGCATAATGAAGCCAAGAACCAAATGCAGTAACATAGAATAGAATATAATGAAGAAAGAAGAAGAAGAAGAATATTGAGAAAGAAGAAGAAGAAATAGAATATTGAGAATCCGACAAATCCAAATTTCGTTACAAGAATACTTGCGTATAATATGTTGGGTCAATGGAGAACTTTCTGTGAAAAATATTAAATAAACAGGTCGAGACAAGCATACGAAAGGGAATGCTTAAGTGGTAGGATATACAAGACGCCCGTGGATTGCCCGTGCCCTTTAACCAAATCCAGGTCTTGCCATGGTAGGTAAGTCAAAAGTACCCACAATCATGGTAAATATCATGAATGGAAGCTTGTAGCAAGTGGAGATCGATTCTCTCTAACTTCAGGAAAAAGGGTGTGGTAATGATTATAATGTAATTTCTGTTTTTATTAAAAGTCTTATCATAAATCAAAGTAACATTGCTATTACATTATAAATTAAATGTTAATGTTATCAGCAATAAATGATAACGTAAAATACATGTTCATAAATGTGCTTACGATGGTCGTAAAATGTGAATAAATGATTCACTATTTTGATATCTAAACGACATTACCTAAGTTTGAAATCTAGAAGGAAATGCCAGCGAGGAAATGCCAGTGTTAACACATTAAGTGCTATTTCCTCGGATCCGAGTGGAGCGGGGCCATAGTAGTGGTGCCGCCCAATCGGATCCGTGCAAGCGTGCCGTTCATTTTTTAAAGCATTGCCATCCCTAGCTTTCGGATCCGAGTATTCAGCACTCGACATGTATGCCGAGCACTCGGATGCGAAAAATGTTTTTTTTAATAAAAATAATTGAATTTATTGTATCTATTTATTTATTTATCCATAACTTAAGCATTCAATGTGTTAAAGGTACACCTGCACAGAGACCAAACTACATATTTAAATTTGCTTTGATTTTCCTTTTAATAATTTTTATTATTACTTTGTAGCTTAAGAAAATTGTAAATACTGTTTTCTTGATTGTACAAATAAATATTGGTATTTTATCTCAACGAGATTAACTTTTCCTTCTTTCTTTCTAATAGCACTTAAATGGCTGGCAAAAAAAAATATAATTTTAAATTTATACTTCTTATATTTAGGAAGAAATGATGAGAGTAAATTTTAACACCGTCACAAAAAACCGACACCCTAAGGTTAGAATAGTCAACATTTTAAAATCAAAATTTCAAATTCTTTAATAATATAGAAATATTTTTTGTGAAATTTAACTAAACTTAATTTAACTAGATAATGCGTTATAATAAAACTTTCAGTGTATTAAATAATTTTATCTACAACGCGTGTACATAATACACACATGTTTTTATTATTTTTTACATCCAGAAATTACTTCATTACAGAATACAGATTATATAAAAACAGTTTATAAAAAAAGCAAAGGACTCTGTTTGGCCAACAATTCATTGCATTTAGAAACCCATTACTTTATAATAAAATTTCGCAATCTATGCCCACCCTGAGAACTATCAAGATAACAAATTCGCAAATCACATAAAAATTACGCTAGCTAAATTGGAAGTAAGGCATCTGTAGATTCCACTTTCTTTCATTACAAACATAAATAAGTATAACACAGGTACACTTACTGCAATTTAACCCTCCATTGAAAGTAAGCAAAGCTCTAAAAAATAATAGCACATAAACGTAAAAAAAATATTTATAGGAATCCTGTTTTAAAGTATAGAAAATGTGTGGGTTATATGTGTAAAAAAGTAAATAATACTGTGTACTGTTGACGTGATTGCCAAACAAGAAAATCAAGCGTGCGTCCTCATCCTTGAGGTCGTAGGTTCGATCCCCGGTTGTGCACCAATGAACTTTCTTTCGTGCGTATTTAACATTAGCTCGAATAGTGAAGGAAAACAACGTGAGGAAACCGACATATCTTAGAAGCAAAATCCCGACGGCGTGTGTCTGGCACTGGAGGCTGATCACCAACTCCCAACTTGCCATTAGATCTAACAATGACCATTTTTTTCACTGTCCCATCGCTCTCGCTTCATTTGACTATTTGGCCTATGCGTCCGAGGACTCACTACTTCTTTGTTTCCATACAAAATAGTGATATTTCAATAAATAATATAATTCATAAAATTATTATAGTATATGCAATCATTTCATCAATGTTTTGGACATTGTCACGTTAAACTATCCGTAAACCGACTTTAACAATGTTATATAAAGTTATGTAAAGCTTTCTTTTAACACGCCGAACAATGAATGACGTGGTACAAATAAGCTAAACATTATTTATAAAATATACAATTACTTTACTATTTTTTTAATATAGAACAGGGGACAAACGAGCAGGAGGCTCACTTGATGTTAAGTGATACCGTCGCCCATGGACACTCGATGCCAGAGGGCTCGTGAGTGCGTTACCGGCCTTTTAAGAATTGGTACGCTCACTTTGAAGGACCCTAAGTCGAATTGGTTCGGAAATACTTCAATGGGCAGCTGTTACCACAAAGTGGTGGTGCGCGGCAAGAACTGCCTTGAAAAACGCGCAGTTGTGAAACGGCGGATAACTAATAGGTAACTATGATAATAATGAAACAGATAAACATGAATAACACAATATTTCTGAACGCTTGCACAAGTTTTTGACTACCATTTCGCTAGCTTCATGGAACAAAGTCGCAAAAGCAAAACCAAATTAAAAAATCTTGGTCCCTATGGCACAGCGAGCTGTATTGCGATACTTATTCGTTGAGGAAAGCACCATGTCTGGTGTCACCAACTTTCATCTTTAATTATCATTTTAACCTCACGGCCCAAGAGTCTATGGGGATTCTTAAAGGAACGGAAATGTACGATTAATTTAATTAGCCACTGCCGTATTTACAAGCCACAGTTTTTTTTAGGAATCATAGTTAATATAGGAAATACTGAATCTTGCAAGCCTCCCTTCATTCTAAACAAAGTCCTATATATATATATATATAAACGTAATACATGTTTAAAAAAAGGGAAGATACAAAGGCTCTTTAATCTCTGAAACCTTCTCGTGAAGGCCAACTAATTCCACCCAAGTCCAGATTGGGATTGCATCAATCAGGACCATTGACCTCCTCAATAAAAATATATTATAACAAGTGACCGGAAAGTTTGAAGAGCGACGCAAATAACTTGAGGTTTACCAGATCTTCAAAGAAATTATTATATTAGAAGTGTTATTACACTGTTATTGAGAATCTGACCGATAGACTTTAATTTCCTTTATAAAAGTATATTCTCCTTTTCGTAATGTGAAGCCAAAGCAAATAAATAATGTAAGAATATAAATGTATCAGCTATGGTGGTGCATGCACTCCCACAACATTGCTGGCATTGCATAACCAAGGTTCTTATTGTAAAAAATTATATCGTGTCATGTGTTAAATTTTAACATAAGGAATGCAATAAAGATTTGAGTTTGAGTTTGAAGGTAGTCGATGTCGTAGGAGACCGAAGAGCTGGCAGCTACATCAGACAAAGAATTAGTCTAGCTATTCAAAGGGGGAACGCTGCCAGTATCTTCGGAACCTTGCCTAAAGGGACTCCTTTTAATAATATATTTTAGTTATTTTATTTTAAGGTTAGTTATTAGGTATATAAGAATTACTATTAATCTTTTAAAATGTAAGATTTTTGTTCATTAAATAAATATGTATTGTATTTGGAAAGTAGTAAGAATGGAAATCTGAAAGAGAAAAGCATTGGACATTCCGTTGTGTGTGTTTGTTGTTAATAAAGTTTTATTGCACAACTTTCAAGGCAGGTATTTCTGTGACACGAGATAGAAACTTAAATGACAGACACAGAGATGAAAGATGCAAGCAAGAAAATAAATTAACGAAAATATAGTTGATTTCGAAAAATGTACTTACCTAATTAAATCACATAACCGCACACTCCACACTTAGAACATGTAATTATTAATCGTATAACATAAAACTGATATTTATTGATGAATTGATAAAGATAACATATGTTTTGTATATCTGATAGTGTACGTCATAATTGTAATTAAAATCGTGATAATGTAAAAATTTTGACACAAAAGCTGACAGAGCCATGCGTCCAACTTTTGAAGACTCTTGGGTCTTGGGCTTCAAGTGCACAGGCATCAGGAAGAAAATATTAAACGGCTCAAATATTTAGTTATTTGCTCCTTTTTTAGCCTAGAGATTCTTGAGATGTAAGGTTCAAGTGGCAATATAGCGAGGAAATACCCATAAAGACCATTACTAAATTGGTTAAAATTTTCTATTTATCATGTATTAGTATTACTAAATAAGTTAAGTATATTGTATATACCTACTGTATTTGGAAATATATATATGTTATTTTTGACTAGGTACCATGGTAGAAGGTAACTTCTACTGTTTCCTACGTAGACATGTTTTAACATTAACACTCATCTATTTTGGTATATTTACTTTGATTTATTTTTTTGACAGATTTTTTGTACCGTCGATTCTTCATCTAATTTGCATACTGAAATCTCCCATCTGCTTGTAGATCCAGTTCACAGTTCATTTAGTTTTATCTCGGTCTAGTTGAAATATGCAGAGGATGATGCATAGGATCTAGCAAAGAAGCGATTTCAGCGTGCCCCCTAGATCGTCGCGACCCAGGCTGCAGCCTTATTTAGCCTAAGGGTTAATCAGGCCCTGATCTAGCATCTACCTTTCAAGCGGCCAGATTTTTCTTTTTTAATAAACACTCCTTAATCATCTCACATTTTGGAATATTAACCATGGTTTGGTTTAATTAAGTCTAATTAAAAGTATCTTATATATTTGCCGATATAAAATCCAAAAATTTGTTTTATTTCATACCCTAAACTTGAGAATTGCTACAGAGGGCCCCTTGATAAAATTTGCTACAGGCCTCGCGTTGGCTTAATTTGGTACTGCTTCTAGCTCTAGAATATGGTGAAATTTGTACATACTGTTCCAGGGTGAGATGGCGAGCCGTTTCGTTCGGGTGACAGATTAACCCGTCCTTGTATTTCAAGTTTTTTTTAAATATAGAACAGGAGCAAACGGGCAGGAAGCCCACCTGAGGTTAGGAGACTCAAGTTTGCGCCGGAGTTGCAAGCAGCGGCCAAGTGTACCGTCGTGCATTTCTGAGATTCATTAATAATTTAGCCAACAAAATGTCTACGCCCATTATTCCGAGGCTAGTCTTCGGGGGTAAGACAAAAGGCGCAGACCTTCTTGGAGTTAAATTTTGATTAAATTTTGTCGTTTTAATCCAGATAGATAGAACGAACTTATAGATTCATTGCTGAATTAATGAATCTAAAAACTTAAATTAATAATAAATTTCCAATGAAATCGCTAAATACAAGAGATTTTGAAAACATAAAAATGCATTCAGATAACAAAAACTTATAGTTATCAAAACATCTACACGACAATAATTTTAACTTTAATCATAAATCTAAGATTTTGTTTCCATTAACGGAAATACATGATAATTTATTAGTAATCTTACAGCTAACATACACATTATAAAACAAAACACTTAATATAATCAATATATATAAAACAGAAAACATAAGTAAGTACATCCAAAAACATTTAGAAAAATTGAAAAAAAACTGAAATATAACATGAAACAAACGCCAACGATTACTTAATATTGCGAAGAAAACTAGAGTGTTACTACTAAACAAAATAAAGTTTTCCCACCTTTTGAAATATTTCCTCGCACACTCTTTGGTGATGTAGAAAATATCATTACAATTACTATCTTAGTGAGATCAATCTGGAACATTGACAAATTATCCTATATTTATATATATTCTTAGGTAATTTGAGTTCGTACGAGGCACAATTGTGAGTATCTTGTCCGCGGTGGAGGGATTCTTGGAGAAATTAACGACAGCAAATCTTTCCTCCTATTAAGAATATCTGAGTCTTTGTGACCCCGCCCACGTTCTTGTCTATCACATTATGTCACTTTTTTTGATGTATGACTTATTTTTTTAATCGATCAACAAAATATGAACTTTCTTTTGAGACATACTGTACGTACCTATAGAAGGCCTTCCTACAACTTCGATTTCGTCCTCCTCCGATTAGAGTTACTCTTGGGCCGTGGGGTTCAAGTTGGTGTCTGGTGGCACCGGTGACACCAGATAGGCACTTTCCTCGTTCAACGAGTAACCATCGCAATACAGCGACGAAATGTTTCATTTTGTTTTTATTTTCTATTAATTAGTTTTAATTATTATTATTACTACTTACTATTTAATATATAAGGCTAAGAATATTGTAAATACTGTATATTTGTGCGCATTTAACATTTGCTCGAACGGTGAAGGAAAACATCGTGAGGAAACCGACATGTCTTAGACCCAAAGAAGTCGACGACGTGTGTCAGGCACTGGAGGCTGATCACCTACTTGCCTATTAGATTTAAAAATGATAGTGATACAGATATCTGAGGCCAAGACCTAAAGAGGTTGTAGCACCACTGATTTTTTTATTTTTATTTTGTATATTTGTGTGTTGGAAACATATTAGCTTCCTCGCTCAACTTAAATTTCGCAGTACAGCGAGAAAATGCTGCCACCTTTAAAGGTCCAATCTATTAAAATTTGTTTTTTTTTCTTATTATTAAGTAATAATATATATGTTAAGAAAATTGAAAATACCGTATTCCATTAATGATTATTTGCGTGACACATTGTAATTAATATACTTTTGATAAAGTAATAATATAATAGATATATATATATATAAATAATTCTTATTAAAATTAATAAAAAAAAATATTTTATTAATTTTAATAAGAATTAACTAGAATGAATGATACTCATAATATTGTAACTATTCTTTTAAGACAAATTTGCACGCCATTATGTGCGAACTTTAGATTGTACCATAATGTTTATGTAAGCTCAAACTCAAAATAACTATATTATGTAACAAAGAACACTTATGAACGTCAACAGAAAAGATGTTAAATTTATTCTAAATTTACATTTACTACCAGTTAGCAAGTCAAGGGCGTAGATCGAACAAGAAGAACTGGCCATAAACTCTCCGCCACTCTTTTTAATCGCCAAGTTTTGAGTCATATTTAGTTTAAACTGAAGCAAATCAATCCAACGGATTAGGATCATTTAAATAATCGTCAAATTTATAAAGAACTTATGTGTAACGAGTTTTGTATTGATTCTTTAATTCGCTTGAGTTTGTTGTAAAAACGAATACAACGTTCGTACGCTACAATTTCTGTCAAATAAATGATTATTTAATAATTTGCGCACGTCAACGTGCCCTGCTACGTGAGGAACGTGGATCTGATTGACGACCTGGGACTACCAGAGCCCAATGGATGAAGCTGGGGTCCACCCACCACCTGGACAAGGTCAAACAGCCCGAGCTGACCTTTCCAGTGAGAAGAGAAGTGGCCAGGGTTAAATAGCCCCATCCTCCTCCATTATCGCTATGGGCAGTAGGAATGAGAAACTTATGTCTCCAGAATTTCGTGGACATCTCAAATTTAGCTGAAGCCCTTTAAATTTAATTTTGGACTGTTTCCTAAGACATCTTTTCTGAGAAAACAAACATACACTTAAAAATAAAACAAACTGAATTTCTATACTTTATTTATTAAAACATGGCAACAATCTTACATTCACTACATTTAGGCTGTACTTCTACATGGCAACATCTTTCGACTTTATCTTGAGATTGATGACGATCTGAAGACGTCAGAAATACATGAAGCCTCGTTCATACTTAATGAAGTCATCGACACGAATTCTTTGATTTTAGAAAAATGACTTTGTTGTGCCGATTTATTATTGTATTAATAATTTAAATTAAATCAGGTACACTAAATTAGGAATGATAAAACTATAATCAACGAAAGGCAAATAAATAATTCTTTAAATAAAACATAATATTCATAATTTAAATAGAAATAGAACCATTTCCAGAATACTGTTATGGTAAAAAATACAGAACATAAAATACTTTTATTTAATTATTTATGGTAACAAACAATTCCAATGGCAATGTATGAATTAATAATAAGAAAAAATCACGTTCCATTTTCAAATATTCACTAATACTGAAATTCTAAATTTAACCACAAATAAAACCAGCCAGTTCAAAAATACTGTTAATGTAAGAAATACAGAATCAAAATATTAAAGTTATTGAATAAACAATTCCATTTTCAAATATTCACGGCTAATACTGAAGTTCTGAATTTAAATTGACAATACTGAAATCTAATCCACATTCAAAAGCAATTCCAAATTCAAACAAGCTACCGCAAACACATTCTAAATTCAAGCGTCAAATTAAATTCTATGCAAATACATGTTCTATTTTTAAAAAGCTTTACCTAAGTTCGCCTTAAATGGACCAACATATAACATTTCTTTACATATAACGCACTACTAATTAACATAATTAAAATTAAACTAAACGATACATTCCAAACTCAAACAATATTCTATATTCAAGTTAAGCTCTGGTATTATTTTCAAATATGTTTTTTACTATCCTCTCTACTGTACGGGAGGGTATTACATATTGACTATGAGTGTATCTGTAATAGTTCGGTTGTAATGCAAAAACAACTCTGTCTCTGACAAATAAATATTCTGAGTTCCTTTTTCAAACATATTGACATAATATTGCAATCCCCATCCATTCCAAATTTAAAAGCATTGCAACATTTGATTAAGAAAACGCAAATAAAATTCTATATTCAAATAAAGCTGTTAAATTTATAAAAACTTACTCTACATAATAATATTATTGCAGCTAAAATTGTAATCTCCGTGCACTCCAAATTTAAAAGATTTCAAATATTTAGAAAACGGAAATTGAATTACATATTAAAAATAGAGCTGTTCCATTTTCAAATTTCTTAATTCTTTGCACAATATTGCAGTCTATAGACATTCCAAATTTTCCAACACATTTGATTAGGATAACGGAAATAAAACTATATTCAAATTGAGCTGTTCCATTTTCAAATGTCTAAGCGTGCGTTTTGATAGTATCTCATAGTAGTGAATAGTTCAGTTTCAATGCAGCTACTAGTACTTTTACATTCGCTTGTTTCTTTAGATATTTCGTTAAATACAAATATTAAACAAATTTAAAAGCATTGTTAAAACTATATTCAAATTAAGCTGTTCCATTTTCAAATATCTAAACGTCCTTGGGCGTCTTCTTCCGCGTTACCCGCGCTTTAGGCCCGTTCTGTTTGTGCTAGTATCTGTAGTAGTTGGGCTTAAACGGACCGACTTTATTGAGGCCAAGATATTTTGCTTGTTCGTCGTTTAATTCCGTCAAATGAGCGTCAAATGTGGGTAAATGTAGTGATGCGACGTATTCGTCCATTTTCTTTGGTAGGAGGTAGACGTCAGCCTGAAAAAGTCAATAATATAATTATTGTATGCCGTTTTAAAGGCAGGCACGGCACTCGCGACCTCTCAGGCATTAAGTGTTTATGGGCCTTGTAACCGTTTGCCTACCGTCAAATAAAAAAAAGACAGCTGACATAGAAATTAAAGCCAAATAATTAGTTGAATTGTTTTTTGTATGATATCGTTCGAAAGGATAAACCGATTTCGAATAAAAGGAGTAGTATATAACAGTATATATCTCACCTTATATCTATGCTGAGGCGCGTTGTACAGCTCGATCAGCGCCAAGGCCTGGGTAGCAGCTGTTACGGAAACCACGAAAGACGGCAGTGAGGAACAACAGAGATTGGCGAGGCGGCCCTCCGCCAAAAGTACTATGCGTTTATCGTTCGGCCATATGATGTGGTCCACCTTTGGGGAATGGGACTGATTATAGCTTATTGAGTACTCTGAATAATCACTAAAGTTCGCTTTAGTTCGCTAAAATACTTTAAAATTCGCTAAGGCACTTTAATGTTAATGAAAGTACATGAGAGTTCACTTAAGTTTCGTTACGCTGGCGAAAGTCCGTACACTACAATGACTTAATAAAAACCTTGTTTTTTATATATTAAGGCGAGAAGAATAAATATAATTCAAAATTATGTAATAGGCTGTTTGTGATGACGTCACGTGACAAATCACGGACTGTCTATTTTTTTCTTTGATATTAATTCAATCTACCACTCTACCATACTTAGAATAACACGCCTATATAGTCTGTCTCACTCTAAGGCCTACCGGCTGCACCTATATTAGGTCATCGTGTTAGGTTATTTTCGTTACGGAATCTCTTGGTTCGGTCGCCACGCTCAGAGCCCGCAGAGAATGTATGCACATAGCTTAAAAACACTCACTTGACTCCTAACCCGTTCCCATAATAGATCTGGCGTTCTCAGCGCGTGCACGTCAATTTCTGTATTGCTATGACCCATGTTGCACACGATGCAGCCATTCTTCATACGCTCCATGTGCTCACGTGTCACCACGCCCTTATTGCCCGTCGCCGTGATCACTATATCCACTTGTCGTATCACCTATTGAATGAACATGTTTTTACACACTGTTGTTTTATGAATTACTGATGAAAGGAAATAATTTGTAGGCCTCACACCTCAGTTAATTTGACAACTCGGAAGCCATCCATTGCCGCTTGGAGGGCGCAAATGGGATCTATTTCCGTCACATACACCTGGAACATATTAACATTTATGATAATGATCACATCCATCATATATAACATATAATATACTTTACTCCGACCAGCTCTTGACACACCATTCTACGTATACTGTGTAAACCCAGTGGACACCCATCGAGCCACACACCACACTAAAAAACGTCATTTAACTTACCACAGATCCCAGAGCCTTGAGTGCCTGACAGCACCCCTTCCCGACTTCACCATAGCCACACACAACAGCCTGCTTCCCACCAAACATTATATCCGTACTACGTTTCAGCGCATCGATTATACTTTCCCTGTAAAAAAACACAAAAATCTGTATAATATAATATTTGATTGTAATAAAACTTATTTATCCTAAACGGCTAAACCAATTTTGATGAAACACAGGGCACCATCTCTCAGGTCCTCCAGTAATACCACGCAATACCCGAAGGGACTAGACTCGAAATAGCAGTCATAGTAACTACTATAAAGTAATAATGACTTTAGAATCACTGTTACTATCGACTTCTTACACGACATCGAGTAATTAATCGTTATACATAAACATTGAAAATAAAAAAAAAACACAAGAATCAACGGTTTAGTACAATTACTTTTAATTACTTTTACTTATTAATATGAAGATTGAATAACCATTAATTTGTAGATATATTTGTGGCAAAATAAAAGTCAACGGCATTTAAACTGATTGAACTGAGTCGTCAATTTATAACCTGACAGTAAAGTATTGCTTCCTTCATTGTTATGCTGTTATAGATCAAGACTCCAATAAAAGTCACAATAGATCAAGCTAGCGAGTCATCGTGTTAACCTCCTTGAAAATAAACTCACCGGCAAGAATACAAGTTGTCAAACTTGGTTTTAGTGACCGAATCGTTGACATTCATCGCTGGAACGCACAATTTCCCCGCCTTACTCAGCTGATATAGTCTGTGAACGCCTGTCACACTTTCTTCTACTATACCTGGAATTTGTTTTAATTTGTATTAGCCTAAAAAGATGATGTTGGGATTATTAGAACGGAGGCCAAGATTCATATTGGGTCGCGAGCGCGAGCGGAGTAAGTAGGTTGCCTACTTGTTCAACGTGGGTAATGTAATGGAGTAAGGGAATAAATATATAGGTGAGTGAGTGAGTAAGTGAGCGAGTGAGTAAGTAAGTGAATGAATGAGAAGATGAATGGGTGAGTATGTGAGCATGTAGGTAGGTAAGTAAGTGTATGTGAAATATAGAGAAATTTAAGAACATCTTTTTACCTTTGATCTGTTTAAAAGCAGTTGGGTGCTTCTTAAGCATGAGGTGTGTAGCGTCACCTCCATCATCAAGAATCATGTTTGGCTGCCAAGACGATGTCGGAGTACAACATTGATCAATACACCACCAGAATGCCTCTTCACTTTCGCCACGCCAGGCGAAAATCGCAAAACCTATAAAATAAAAAATATCAGCCAAAATCCAAGGGTTATAATTTTAATCCCTGGCTGGAGTGAGGGTACACATAACCGATCCGAAGTTGGAAAGTAGCCCAGGTTGGATGGAAATTGAAAATTGAATTGTAAGACAATTAAGTAAAGTAAATACGGTAGAAGATGTAACACATTTCTAGGCAACGCCAAGGGATCAAGCTAATCGAAGGTGACTTTACGTCGACGAATCGCTCTTCGTTGAATACGGTCAAGTGGAAGGAGCTGGAGTTAAATAAAGTTACCAGCATGCGCCAGCGCAGCAGCCACTTCGTTCTGCGTGCTATAGATGTTACAGGCTGCCCAGCGGACGGTCGCTCCCAGTGCTGCCAAAGTTTCTATCAGTACCGCCGTTTGTGCATTTATGTGTGTGCATCCCACGATCTAGAACAAGTGTCACAATTATAATATCATATCATATTGCTGCTCCACCTTCGAGCTAAACTGATTCCTTTACCAGTCTTACTGGTCAACATATGTAGGGATGGGGATGCTCTTCCAATCTAAAGAAAGGATTCTCGACTAGTCTAGCTATTGACTGGCCCGAAGGTGTCAGTGGCTGATGACGTGCGCTGTACATTTACACACAAATGTATTTTCACACAGGCCTTTTTTCTGGGGGCGATTTTAGGTAATACAGTGGACATTACTAAACGGCAAAGGCATTACCGAAGAATCTGTACGCTCTCGAAGGAACCTTTCAGAACTTGATCGTAAATAATTCAACGGGCAACAGTGCGCGGGAAACTGCCTTAAAAATAGTTGTGGATTGAGGGGATAAGGGTTGGAAAATTATGATGTACCTTCTCGTGTCAGAAGACGTGAATAGGAATTGAAAGACTCAAAGAATTTTGATGCTGTTACTTCAAATACTTCAAATTTCCCAAAAAGACTTACCTTTGCCTCCTTCAATGGCTTGTCATCTTTCGCTCTAGCCCTCAACGCCATAATCCCAGGCATCTCCTGTTCAGCAATTTCGATTTCTCGTCTTCCGAAAGCATGCTGCTCCACATTGCGCACACAGTATGGTGGACTTGGTTGACCAGCGGCGATTGCTTTCTCATGCGGCTGAACACCTTCGTCTTCATCTGACGACGACCCTGGAACATTTATATTATCATTAATTTTGAAAAGTTTAAGTCAAATACAGAGTCGAGGTTTTTTTAATTAGAAATCTCCAAAAAGTTTGCCATACTGCAATATGCCGGATTGATTAAACTCGTTTAAAACCGGTAACTGGCAACACTTTGGCTTCCTGCAATGGCATTTATACATTCGTATTAATTAATCTGTGTATATTATAATATATATGTGTATTATATGTATATTGCCATCCATTTCTTAGGCTAGGCTATCAGAGATATATGACTTGAACACATCTAGAAAAATAACAACTTGTCAACGAGGAATGGAACGCAGTGTACTCTATTTAAGGTGGAGAGGATTGGCTGAAAAATGCTCAAAACAAAGAGAGATGGAGCCAATTTCAGGAGGCCTATACTCTATAGAGGACTTGAAAAAAACAGAAATATATATTGTGTGTTTATTGTGTAAATGAGGCTTAATCAATTCGTTAATCTACTTATAAAGGAGACGTTATGAGTGATGAACCTAGGCTATATATTTCAAAAGTTACAGTATGAAATTACGATAGTGTCATCCAATTGTAAAAGACCAATAAAGATATAAAGATATATGCGGCGGACTTTATTGACAATAGAGAAATTTATAACAGTTTTATAGTAGTCATCTATCTACATCTAATCTATAAAAAGCGTTATTTTTTTAATTTAAAAATCTATAATTCAGTATGTGTCACTCCAATCTGTTAAGTGCCAATCCATAATGTTTTTTTTTACATTTTTCAAACCCATAATTATGACTCCAACTCTTCTGTTATTACTTATTTACTAACGTTTGATATCGGAGCTGTCTGTTCAGCCGTCATCATCAGACCAATCATATAACAAAGAGTCTTCTACTCTACTGTCTGTACTACTTTGATTTCCCCAAATAAAAAAAAACATTTGTTTCAATAAACTTCTAAACGTTTTAACTGATTTTGCTGAATTTGTGAATTCGGCAGATCCGAAAACTATTTGTATCATAGCACTGTACTTACAGAAATCACTTCTCCCGGATATAATGGAATGTCTCTTCTTCAACGATGGGTCTTCCACTGTTATTGTATTTTTTAATATTCCTGATGTAGGCATTGTTTATTCTGGCGAACTTAAGCCTAGCAACGAATGTCATGTTACAGAGTAACTGAATTTTGATATTACGAAATTTTTTTCATTAAGAAATTAACAGAAATATAAATAATACCAATATTTATGTCTTATTGGTGCTCACTTATGGTACATGAACCATAAGAATGAAAGACGAGATTTCCCTCTTTATTTTCGAAGATTCTTTGAAGAAACTGGTCCTATTTGCGACAACGTTCTTTGGCGCATTTTCTACAATGAGGAACATTACAACATCCTTGACGAAGCCATCATCGTTCAAGTCATAGAGCATATGTGCACCGAAAGGCGGACGACTGAACCTCATACTAAACTCAATACCCAGTAGCAAGAGAAAAACCCAGTAGACCAAAGCTACGTTGGTGGGATGAAGTTGTCAAGGACTTCGAAGTGGGACGCGGGAAGCCCTGGATAGAATGCGATGGCGAAGTGTAACTGATGAGGCTAAAGTAACAAATGGATTACCATTATGATACATTCAAATCTAAAAGAACTACATTATCCGAAATTTGTAGATATACCTTATCTTAAGCTTTACTAAAATACGTTCTTTAAAAGCTTAACGTATCGACGGGATGAACATAAAATATTTGACAGTTACCCGTGAACATTTTGTATTGGAATTTTTGTAAGTAATTACAAGAGCCATTCTGACAGAGATGGGGACAACAATAAACTATGAAAAATGGCCCGACCAGTTATTAACCAATTTAGCAATACCTTTTATAAATAAAAATAAAACGCAAAATGTGTTGCTAAGCTCAAAACTCAAAGACCAATTGGTGTTATTTAATCATTGAACTCTGAGGAAGCTTTATATTCCGAGGAAGCGAACATTCTCTATGGGCTAGCATTGTATAACCCGCCCTTCACTTGCGAACTGGTAGTAAATGTACCAATGCAGTTAGAATTAATTTAACTTCTTTTCTGACGTTCATAAGTGCACTTGTTTACAATATGAATAAAGTTATTTTGACTTTAAGCAAAATTATCCATATGTTGATATGGAACATTTTGCTGTGGTAATAATAATAATAGTGGTATGTAGCTACTAACGCCCGAACACAATAATTATTAATTCACAATCCCATCTGAGATTAGACCGTGACATTTATTTATATAGGTAACACAATGTACGCTTATGCTACAGCCAGTTCTCTCAAGAGAGTAGAACGTGGAACGGAAGAGAAGAACTAGCAATAAATTCTCCACCACTCTTTTCAAAAGTTTTGTCTGATGGTATTATTTGCCGCGTATGCTTTTAATTTGTCAGGATCTCCATCCGTAACTGAACTGCCTTATGGCAGTCCCGTTGCCTGCCTATCTTTTCCCGTTATTGTTTAAATATATTTTTACTGTTATTATTGAACCGGGCCTAATCCAAGGCTACCTAGAACTAACGTTGGAAAACTAATCTGCTACGCTGATATGACTTATAGATTGTTAATAACTATTAAACCTATATCAGGCAAGTACCTATACGTAATACCCATGCCAATTTCAGAATTAGGCATGCATCATCACGATGAATTTGTGACGGAAGAAGGTGCTCTTTGAGACGGTTCTCTACCAGAGAAAGCACAGACTAGTCCTTTTCTTTAAATGTGATCGAGCACGAGCTGTTCCCGCGACTCGCGCATGGGCGTCTCCTGTGAGACTCGAACCTCGGCTTGGGCCGTCGCGGGGACAGACTAGTCCAAAATGTCGAGCTGTATATATGCACAGCGGAAAATGCTTCGATAGCGCGTTTTAATGTGTGTGGTCATAGGACTGATTGTAGCGATGTAAGTGGGGAATATGTACTGTTCGTCTAACCTAAAGTGAGCTTCCTCGATCAGTTGAAATACTCGTTGACTTGAAGACCCCGTATAGGAAATGTTTCGACATACGTCATAGGACTGATAGCGCCGATTGTAGTCATAAATAACAAACAGATCCAACCTACAGCCTTCAGAATTAATTACTAGCGGCCTATACGATCTTTGCATGGCTGGCTTTTTTAACTGACTTCCAGGAATATATTCAATTATCTTACAAGGTCAAGACAAATAGAAATGTTATTTGTTATTCATCGCTGATTCTCTTATCAGGCTTTACATGGGTATATGTTGAGCCACACCTAATTCTTCATGATTCTACACATTAGTGATAAAACGCCGGTAGCTGCCGTGATCTCTGGCTCAGAATGACGAGCGCCGTGGAACACTGCTCCTCAGCATGCTGCAGCCATGACAAATTACAGCCACAGCGCACACGCATTCCACTTAAAACATACCTTGTTTGTAAAAAAGTTCTTACCTCTCACTCTTTTTTTTCTCTTTGATTATTGTTATTTTGTGTGTTTCTGTATGTGTGTTTTGTTAGTAATAAATGTTACGTATGTCTAAATATGAGGCCCCGATCTAAAACCGTTCTAGCACCACTGAGTTTTTTTAATAGCTGGGAACCCTGACCCGTGCCTTGCCAGGGCTTCCTACTAACAATTATTATTTCAGATCCAGAGATTACATCACAATCTTTACCTCTGAATACAGATTATATCCATACATGGCGAATACGCTAGTGCACGATGCAGTATTATCGATTCTATATTTTAACTGGAATTTTCCGAAATCTTTTTTCATTTTAAAGACATTTTAAGACTATTCTACAGTATTGCATGTGTAATTATAATCTGCGCTTATAAATGCAATGACGTCATAGGTTAAAACGCGCTGTCGAAGTTTATCCCACTGACCCTATCTGTATATAGACCATACATCTAGACATTTTAGGACTATTTGGCGACCTCTAAGCTTTGAGCTGGAGCCCATGGCGACGGAAATACTGCCTTGTACAACTTGACATTGACAGCTTTCATTTAGTTGCATAGAAAACTCGCACCCAGTCCTAGAACCCGAGACCGCGAAATCATAACCAGTTATCCAAAGATACCGATCATAAATACACAGATTGCCATTTGTAAAAAAAGTATCACTAAACACATTTTGAAACAACCGACTATATACGGCGAAACGACTTGTATCCACGTCATAAAATTATTAAAAAAATCTTAACGTGGAATTACACCTTCGTTACCATTTAAAAAATAATTTAAAATATTATGTAACACTCAGTTTATTATATGATATAGTTGAATTTGCAACAATTTTTATAACTTATGCAAAATAAAAATATATCAAATGTTACCCCACTGTTTTTAAATTTAAATAATATCGCTTCACTTAATTACAGAGACAAGGGCCTCGATAAAAAAACGATAGCATTTATATTCGAAATTTAAAATTCGACCTATGCCAATTTTTATCCGTACAATTCGCAACATCATTAATCATAGACAATACCAGAGATTCGTAAAACTAATTTGAAAGCGAAATTACTATTCCAAATTTGAAATTAATCCCACATATCTATGAAACTGACTCCGCGTATGTATAACAGATTCATAAATGTAACGAAATGCTATTCCAAATTTGAAAGAAACGAAGAACGAACTTATCGAAGAAAACAAATTCGTCAAAAAAATTTAAGATCTGCATTTGAATACCTTTCCTAATTTAAAACGCGACCAAGTAAAGGACTAATTCGCAACACCTAATAACTAATATAATCAAAAATTTGTATGTAATACAAATTTAAAATTGCTGTTCTAAATTTAGAATTAAGCCCATGAAACTTGCTTACAATGCGTATTAATCACAGATTTATGAAACAAATACAAAGAAAACACTATTCCAAATTTGTAATTATTATTCATGCATGCATTTCAATGCCGTTCCAAATCTGAAACGCGACCAATTAATTAACAAATTCGCAACAACTAATCACAGATAACACAGATTCGTTAAACCTAAACAGAGCATTTCCACAACATTCGAAATTTAAAAATACTACACACAAATCGATATCCACAGATCACGTCGCCAAATTAAATTCCAAATTTGAAAACAAACCAACAGATTAGTATTATTTACAAAAATCGTGAACCGATCACTCGTATTACGTGTTAAATAAATAAAAATATCAAAAACACTGCACTCGCGTGCTGCACTCGGTGCTTGACCGTCAACTGAAGTGAAATGTGTTGGCTTAATGCGGAGTCGGCTTTTTAACTTTAAAGGTTATTAGATCAACCGAGCTGGGGCCTTTTTGCTTAGAATAAATATATTTAAGACATATGTATATATAAAAATGCTATTTCTCTATTGATTTTTAATTTTAATATATAACGTATTTAAATTTTTACTGTGGTGTAGACCTTCAGGCAATAAGGTTAAACTCAAGGTTTTTTAATGTTTTATCTGTACTTTTAGTTTTTATTATAAATGATTTTTGTATGAAATTTACATATTACTTACAGAGTACCAAATCCTTTTCTTATGTAACAGTAGGCATACTGTTACATACGGGCTGGATGTTAATCCGATGTTAAGTGGTACTGCCGCTCATGAACACATTGCAGAATACTCGCAAGAGCGTTGCCAGCCTTTACAGAATTGGTACTCTCTTTTTTTGAAGGACCCTAAGTCGAATTTGTTCGGACTTCAGTGATCTTAAACATTAACTGAGTATTTAAGATAAGGTTTTACGACACTCTAACGAGTCGAAGGCTTTGTAAGAATCACGACGAACAAATAAACTCTAGACAATAATATTTTACGATTTACGGACTATTAAATATTTATTATTCAAAATTTCCTTTCAACATTGGAATTATACAAACAAGGAATTTAAAAAAGAGAATCAATTAAAGTCAAACAAAGCCCGACTGAACCCGACCTGATCTGTCAAGGTACAAGCCTAGCAGCCGGTCAGCGCAGCATCACCCATTTAAGTGACCTTGGTCTTTATTTAACACATGAGGCTGGCAAATGTCACAAGACACGTGATCGTGATAGCGATAGTGGTGACAGAGCAAATGCGTTGCCGGTCTTTTAATTGAATTGCGTAGCTTTATTGACCGTTACGTTTATCCCGTTTTATCTTTGGTAAACATCACAGAGACAGTTAAACATTTGCTTTTCAATCAGACCTTGACGGCTGCCAAGAAGTGATTAAAATTTAAAAATGTAATCAAACAATAATTTGTTTCTGTTGCTTCTGCCAGCGTCCCGAACGAGATGAACGACTAATCAGCAGCCACCAGACCAGTCCCTAGTTTTCAACAGTTGAACCCAACGTTTAAATAATTGGGACAATATTCACAGATGAAGAGGCTTATCTTCCGGTGTTGACAGTCCGACCTTCGAAAGAGCCAGGTATGGTCTGAAGCTCGAGCTCGTTGCCGTGAGGATATACCAGGCAATTCAACATGTACTTGGGCACAGATCGTAGCTGGAAAAGTTCTGCCATAAACAAATATGCCGGAAAGATAAATAGCACCACGCTAGTCCCGACGGCCAAGACGAAATATGGCCTACGAACGCTACCTTACGAAGAATGATTGAGTTCTAGATACAAATTGTATACCTTTTAATTAGTCAAACTCCAAAAATACTACACGGATTTTATTGGGGTTTTCAACAATACCTTGAACGATTCATGATGAAGGGTTTTCGGGTATATTTGTCAAGGTTACGGGTCAATAAACACTTCGGTCCTTGACATTAACTAGCCGCTTCTATACAATGTTACCACTTACCACTGCATTGGATCAATTGGGCACTATTGGCCGGATATATCTGCACAATATTAACACTTATTCACCTACAAATAAGAACTATATTACTACAACGAAGACGACGGCCTCGAATTGTACATATATTTAAGAAAAATATTCTCTTCGAAAGATTCGAGCTCAATACTGTAATATAAATGTTTATTTTATAAACAGACGGAAAACGGACAAGCTCACCTGTTGTTAACTGATACCATGGACACAATATCTTTACAAATCCATTCCATTACTTAAAACTTTTTAACTGTGTCAATTGGTGAGTTAAAGGTGAACTTGTATTACATATACGTTAACTATATAGAGGTCAAACGGATTAGTAATGAGAAACTTAAGATTTTTTATTTATTTACAGGTTTTTTTGATCCAAAGTCGAATTAGTTTTGAAATACTACAGTTGGCAGCTGGTTCCACTAACGCCGAAAACCTATCTCAATCCATTTTTGACCATCTGAGATAGGCATCTTAACCCAAATATGTATCATAATAAAACACTTTTTTTTAACCGATCAAAAGTTATGTTAATAAAAGACAATACTAAATAACCAATCGACGGATTGTAAAAGCCATCTGTCGATACAAGCTATCCATGGTAGGTCGGATCGGTGTATGTGGATACCCCATTGTATGATAATGGCAGTTCAATTAAGCCAATATCCTATCTTAAGATTTTAATTTACACCAGTTTTTAAAATAATCAAAAAGCTATTTGATATGTATTAAACGTAGACATACATGTATATTTTAATATTATTTGTACGGTTTATTTACGTTTATTTACTTTATTTGGTTTATATTGATTATCAAATATACGTGGAATTGGATTGTCTTCGTAGAATTTGGTTATTGGGATGCAAATAGGAGATCGATCGACTGTCACGGTCTGATCCACAATCTCAGATTGTTTTCAATCCGACATTAATTTGTCTTCGTAGAATTTGGTTATTGGGATGCAAATAGGAGATCGATCGACTGTCACGGTCTGATCCACAATCTCAGATTGTTTTCAATCCGACATTAATTTGTCTTCGTAGAATTTGGTTATTGGGATGCAAATAGGAGATCGATCGACTGTCACGGTCTGATCCACAATCTCAGATTGTTTTCAATCCGACATTAATTTGTCTTCGTAGAATTTGGTTATTGGGATGCAAATAGGAGATCGATCGACTGTCACGGTCTGATCCACAATCTCAGATTGTTTTCAATCCGACATTAATTTGTCTTCGTAGAATTTGGTTATTGGGATGCAGATAGGAGATCGATCGACTGTCACGGTCTGATCCACAATCTCAGATTGTTTTCAATCCGACATTAATTACTTATTGGGTTCGGACGATGGTGGTGGTAGCCCGGCAAAAACCGCCTTGAGAAACCTTAAGTTAGGTTTCAAAAAATTCTGTTAGTGTAACCCAAACGAAAAAGATGTTGTGGAAACTATAGAAAATAGTGTTTTACAGTTTATAGAAGACTCAAAAGTCTAACAAACATTAAATTACGATAGTCTAAACCGAAATGAAAGTTACCAATAAAGACTCCTATCAACTCCTAAAAACAAACACAATTTTTCATCATAATTATAAAAAATATCTTTGACATCCATTTTCATACGTTTTAAATTAAAACTGTATAATGAAACAAAGCGCGTATTGTTTCATTGTCTTTCGTAGAAATTACGACTAGTTTTTAACTGCGGCTCCATCTGTATAACGATTTTCCCCCACAAGCTCTCTTTAGTAGATTACGTTTTAAGAATTCTTAGAACAATACATAAAACTATACATTATACATTTTTCATTGCAATGCAGGTGCACCCCCAGCATCTACCCTCATTTGTAATTAAATACGAATTTCGATACCACCTAATATCCTCAAGGACCTTTCCGTGGAGAAATGGATTACGCCCTCCCGCGGCACGGTTGCTTCATGGTGAAGGATTATGTGAGACTCACTGCTGTACATAACCACTAAAAATAAAACTCCACGGCGCCACCATCAATCGCCAGAGGCGCCATCAGCCGTTACCTGCTCTGGGTTGGCTGATGGCTCCCCTTCACAACTGAGCGTTTTCCAATCCACTATGTGGAATCAGCAACCCACAGAAGTATTTCCGCATAAATGCGATTTAAGGTCCTTTAACATTTGAGATTTGAGTCCTTTTATAAAACGTTACGAAACGGGGCGGGGATTGAATTATGCGTTATTATATAAACACATAAAAGGCAACTTTAAGGTGTAATAATTCACTGGGTGGTAACGAAACGTTTTACTATTGGGTACAGAAGAACGTAACGGCGCGTTACGTTCTTCTGTACCCAAGGGAGAGGGGGGGGGTCAAGAATCTCCAAAAATTGCGTGACGTAATACCTGAACGCTCCCTAGTCCAGGGTTAGAAATTGTTTTCTTTTTCGTCTGGTTACATCTGCTTTACTATCTAGAAGGTGCTCTTTAAGCCTTTTCATGTTTCTACATATATATTTTTATAGAACGGAAACTAAATACCAGAGGGCGAGTGCGTTGCCGTCCATTTACCCTATATCTATATCTATCTATATCAGCCTAAGTCTCCACTCACGTAGCCTGCTGCTATGAACACGACCAGGGCCGACACTAAGAAAAAACATTTCAGGCAGAAGTTCCGCTATCGAGTTGCAAGTACACCGACATAATATATCTGGAGTAATTCCAGAAGTTATAAATAACATGAACCAAATACTGTAATGTTTAAATGACCTACATTGATGTCCGTATTACATTTTAGTAACATCAAGCATCAACTATCATTTTTCCCATAGATGAGCCTTCTGTCTTTTGTGAGCAGGTTCTCACGAAAATTTCCATCAACATTATAAAAATTTCCATTCCTTTGGTACATAAGCAACAAAGTTCATGAATGCTTTAAAATCAGAAAAATCAAACAGGAACTCTGGAGACTAGCAGAGAACGCGGATAATTTGTCATCCAAACGAACTAGATCGACCTAATTTTTCACCCGGAACTTGCTTGCCAACTCTCCATAGAAACAACAGTATGTGTTTGTTGTATGTAATAACAGTATGTGAGACAACTGACCCTCACCATATTCTAGAGCTAGATGACCGGCAGAAGCATTGGGCTGTAGTAGATGCCTTCAATGAGAAGCCACTCCACATATCAGCACCACAGAAGCAGAGGCAGAAGAAAAAAAATCCATAGGTGTATTTTTAAGAATTATTATGATTACATACAGTCATTAGACTGTATTGATTATTTAATAAAAAAACTCATGAATTGATTTCTGTAAAATATGTGCAATAATTCATATTATTTTATATGATTTATTTGTAATTGAATGTCAACAGAGGACAATTACCAATCAATATAATATGTATGTTAATCAATAAAGGTAATAGTCTAATTACATACATTCATTTTATTTACTGTAAAGTGTTATAATAAAATAAAATTTATCTATATATACATCATAGTAACTTATTGTTTTTACATATACACACAACAAATACTTCAGTTGTACTTGCCACATTGTACAAATACAACTGGCAATAAAACCCTAATCATGGAATGTGCAAATACCAAACCTTTGTAGATTTTTTGTTTTGATATAAATACAAATTTTGTGTAATTAAAAATAATTCTAATGCTTTATCTCACTGACATGCATCACAGTGGCTAGTGGATCATGTTATGTATAATGTACAGTCAACACTATTTCACAGTTAGGTTATGTGTTAACATAGGTAAGGTAATGTAAAGGTTCAGTAACTGAGCCGTACCTTCTTTGTTGCACACTTTAACATGACAAATTCTATCTTGCTGATAGTTTTCACACCACTTGGTAGGTTTTCTAGTACTCTGCAGTCATTATTTAGGTTTTGTAGGATTACGCTGTGCCTTAATGTGTGGAATGCATTACTATAGTCAATAAACACTACCAGGACATGATCCTTTATATTTAAGTGTTTATAAATATAATCGGGTTGGGTTTATAATTCAATACCTTGAATTTGATTATACTGAGTATGTAGGAGTCATGGGGGACCTTGATTCGAAAACCTCCATGAGATTTGGAGTAATTTATGCTGCTTGAGTTGTAATTTTAACTAATAATTTTTTTTTTTCGATATTTTGTGCAATGTTAGACATTTGTAAACGATCCGCCAGAACAGTGTGTTAGTATTACAGTGGGGATTATTCATGAAAAAAACTGTTACTTTTTACATTTCTTTTGTTTTCTCGTGAATGTGCGTGATTTTATTTGAATTATTTTAAACTTGGTGAATTTTGCTTGGTAAACGACTGGCTTATGTGGATGACTTTGAGGATGATGGACCCGGTTAATGTTAGTTATTATATGTATGTTTTGGTTTTTTATTATTTTTTTATTGAAATAACTGTTTCTGGTACTTGAAATTGGTTGGGGGTGATAAGTATAGCCTCCCCCGACCTCAAAATTGAGGTATTGAATTGTAAACCTTAAAAGAATATTGTGTTTTTTTATAATAACTTTGAATTTGTCCAAATATGTATTCTTCTATTATTTAGTTAATTGTCGGCATTATAGGTATTGGATGATTGTTGTAGATTTTTTTTGTGATTATAAATTAAAATAAACTAGTACTTACCAGTATAGGAAGTAGAGCTATATGAATCTGCAGAAGAGGCCGAGAGCGATCTGCTCCTATAGCGCGCTGCCTTCTTAAGAGCACCTGATTTGACGCGTTGCCCTTCGAATTTTCCAGCATTTCCATCTGAGTTTCCACCTCTAACTTGCCCAGGATCTGTTACAGGACTGTCACTGGGAACATTCGCATTGACTACACTTTCCTTTCGCAACATATTTGGTTCACCGTGCCCCTCAGACATTTCTGTTGTTTTCTCTTAAATACACTTTACACTTAACAAATTTTATATGAAGATCGAACCGAAATAGATATAAGACAAAATGTAGTTGTCCATTTGTTATGAAATAAAATATATATTTAAAAATATCACACTCGCAGTGATTATTATTTCGTTATGTTAGCGCGTTGGTTTAAACTTTTGTTAGGTATCAACAATACGACCTATGATGATTTAGACTGATATTAAATAGATGCACGGAAACACTTCTCTATCTATAAAATTAAAAACATTAATTCTCATTCCCAAATTAGCAAACCGAAAATATATACCCCGCCAGCTCTTTGAAATGTCAAATTCGATTTTTCAAGGGTTGTGACTAGAATCAATGTACATCGGTTTACCGGTTATTATAATAACTAGCCGGTTCTCAGCAATATGCCACTTGTTTTTTTATAATGGCAATAATAATAACTTTATTTAAGCCAGTTTCAAGTAAAAGGTAGGGAAACTACACGCTAGAAATAGAAGAAAAATAAAGGTACACATCAAAAGAGAACAAAGGGAAAAGCTAGGTAAAAACATAATATAAAGCACAAAGCAGGAGATTTTAGTTGGAAATGGTACATATAAGAACTGTAAGGAATTTAGAAAGGAGGTGCAGTCATATTGGGAACAAGAAAAGAAAAAAATGATCGAGGTCAAAAATATATTTTCCACGCTCACAAATAGTACTGTCAACAATACGAAGCCTTGCTAAATGATGGTGGTATATTTACATGTTCTAAAACATCCTGGGTTTAATTTCAGCATAATGTTTACCTATGAACTCGCTGCTTTTCAACTTTTATTGCATGACTCCCATGAGTTTTGGGAAGAGCAGCTAAATCATGACAATAATTCATGTATGGCACTACATCTCCGTCCTTTATAGCTTTCTTGGCAAGCTGATTATAATTATTTTTATACTTAATTTTAAAAAATACTATTGATTTTTATCTATCCAGATCTAAACTGACTGAAAACCGATTAAATTGACATTACGTTTGTCATCTTCAGTTCACATCGGTAACAAATATTTTAACTGTGGAATAAAGTTGGTCTTCCTCATCGGCTTTCATTATTGCACATCTCTATCAAATATGGTAGTGAAATGCTTGTCAACCGTTCACGAAATTACTTATAAATAAAACAAAGTTGTTTTTGTAATCATAAATTGGTAAGTTTATACTTTATCAAATATAAGTTAAAAAATTTAGATAATTCTGAATCTATTTCATGACATATGTTATTTCTATATTATAAATAACACGTATCTAACAATCCCCATTTTCTGCCGGTATTATAATATATTTAAATGTCGTATAATTGTAAAATTATCAATAAGTAAATCATGAAGGATGATTTTAAATCATTTTGGAGGTATATTAAGTCCCTTTAAAGTAGTCTACAAAACGGTCCATTGACCTACAATGACGTTTCAGCGGTGTCATTTTCCGTTGTTGTTCGTATTTGGATAAATATCTACGTGTTTATGCGAGTTATCTTAAAGATATTGCTTTGATTTATGTTATAAACAGGGTATATTATTGTATTTATGAAATTGCGCAGTTAGGAAATTGTACTGCATTTTGCAAATGCTGTAAGTAGTCTAAAAATAATTGCTTTGATTACACGCATGAACTGCTGAGCGAATTTTGATGCTACCTTTATATCATAAAACTTTTAAAAAACAGTTAAATTTACTCCTCACTCAACTTCTATATTATATATACGTATACATAACAGATTTTATTGAGAATTGTGCTGATCTTTATGACTCAACACTAACATGCATAACAACTTCCTACTTCCACTGAATAAACTTTACATCTGTTGGCAATTTCTTTAATTGGCAATCTTTTTCTTCATCTGTAGTGTTAATTAAAAATAAATATTATTATTAATTTGCTGTCTGGTGTGCACTATGAAGTTGGTCCTGTTCATACTTTTCTTTCACTTTAAAAGTGAGCCACATATAAGAAGGTTCTTCCTTTAGCACAGAGATAGGTTTTGAACACACAATATCCAGGTTGGGCTTCTCATGTTTAACCTTATTTTTTAAAAGTACTATGCTAATATATTGTAATTCAAATCATGAAATCAATTATACCTTAAGCGTGAATACAATGAGTAGTTAATAGCAAGTCCATACTTTGATTATTTAATTTGGCCATGGATATATTTGGCTCTCTGAGTGGCTTCTAATTAGTTGCTGAATTATTTTGGATATAATTGGAAATATATATATATAGGTTAAGTTTCTCCGCGATAATGTAGAATACTAATATTTTTTTTACAAAAATACAAATCTTTTCTCTTTTTAATGTAATATACACAGTTTTAGTCAAACTATACCATTAAATTTATCTTAAATGTTATAAAATAGTAGCACATAAAATTAAAAAAGCTTCTAACTGGTTATAGTTCGTAAGACCATTGTTGTTTAAGCATAAGATATAATATTTATTAATAAAAATTGATAAAGTCCTGCATATTGAATTATATACTCAAGGGAACGAGAATAATATGTATCTTGTATGTCTTATCTATGATTCATTCACCTTTGTTTGGTATTACAGTTATAAATATAGTAATTTAATATATGGGAGTAGTCTCATCTTCTAAATCTGATAAACAAGCCCCAATATCTCTCGATCAATCTATCAATAGCCCTCAGTATATGATGCTCTATGTATTTGTATTTCTATATTACAGACTGTATTCATGCTTATGATAATATTAAGAAATCTGCGTTCACTGTATATGACATTATGGGACGGAATTGCCATCTAAAATTAAATATAAAAATTTTAAACTAATAAACCAATAGTGTGTCATCATCATTTACCCAGATAGTAAATTATTTTGATTCTATAATTCTTTGTTTAAATGAAATTTTACTGGCATAGTGTTTCCTGCCATTTCTGCTCACCTGCTCTATGCCCTTGATTAGAGAATTATTAGTAAATGTAAATAATATGGATTCCACTTATCAATGATGTGTGATCAATAGGTGTGTGATGACTTAGTGATTCCAAGAGCTATTGGCTTTAACCCTAAAGTTGATTGAAGCATGGTTGGCGCTCTTCTTTGTATGCAATTACCATGCTAGTGTAATGGAAGAAAGAAAGACAAATTGTATATGTGACCAGTGAATAATGACAGGACAGAAATATAGCTATGGACTATATACTATAATGGACTAAGGCCACAATATTCAGATGAAATTGTAATAGTGGTGGGTGAAAGATGTCTGGAAACAACAAAGGACAGAATTTACTGGAGTTGTTTGGAGGCAACTTTGACCCCACTGGTCCATAAAATATATATAGACCTACATATTGTTCCATTGCTTACTGTTTAACATATGTTTTTTAGAACTAATTATCTTCACATGACCGCCTTAATATCACCCTCCACCTCAAACCCTTGGTACGATAGAGAGAGTAGTGATTTCAAAGAACTTAAACTTTCAGATTATAATGTCAAGTGGTCGTGGTCGGGGCTACACCGGTAGACATCATTTGAGGGAGACAAAGCCGGGAGAGGACCCAGAAGACATGAATGCTGCAAGGACTCTGGCAGAGTTGACTCCGCGATCAACAGGTATGTGTCAGGCATCTAGGTATCGGATAATTTTATATTGAACTAGCTGGACATGAAGTGTGCTTTTTATAGGAATACAACCGAATGAACAGGTCTGTATGGCTTATTTGAGTCTTAAAAAGTGTAAGTAATCATAGGCATACCAATTTGTAATTAGAGGTATTCTCTTTTTGTCAAAAACCGATATTTTAAATACATATGCAATGGTACAAAACTCTTGTTTATATTTTTTTCTCTCGCGCCTAGTTTCACAATTGCTAAGATTGTCTCTCTCCCTAAAATATGGCGAACGGGCCGATGATGGCCATGTTTCATACTGGTGAACGGGTGCTACTTGTGGTGACTGGTCGTACTTGAATTCGTGTATGCAGTGATATTAGTTGTTTCTACTACGTATTTGCCTCCTGCTGATAGAGGACAAATCTTTTTTTTTTAATTTATTTTATTATTCTTTATTACTCAAGATGTCATATGGAACGTGGTGTAATGGTTGTGTAAAAAAAAAATTGGCGATTAAGATGAGTGGCGGAGATGCCAGTTCTTCTCTTCCACGATTTAAAAACTGGTGGTAAATGTTAAGTTAGAAGCATTTAATGTACTTATATTTCCTTTTTTGACGTTCATAAGTGTACATTATGTTACCTATATGAAAAAATGAATCTTGACTTTGCCTTGTAAAGAGCTGCATTTACTTGAAATAATCCGACTAATTTCAAGGTTTTCTCCCGAGACCATTCTATTTCAAACATCGGATTCAGCCTGCGATCGATCAAGCGATTTGTAATTGGTATTCAATAGTTTTAGTTTCACAACACAGTTCGACAACTTCATTCTGCGTCCTGCGATTTCGGATCCTGTTTATTGATTACTTCTTTGTGATGTTATCACAAGACCATTATCATTCCACCGTGTATTACAAAAATAATCTTTCCACCATTGGATTGAGTTTTTACAGAATTTCATTCATTGAATTATTACTATCATTGTTATCGTTATTATAAATGTTCGCTGTTAATGGCTTCGAATCAACCGTGGTAGGGATAAGATGGCGTGTAACGGGTGCATGTGACGGTAATTTTTTTTTTCAACGCCGATAAAGAAGGTTCATTTCAATAAAAATGCCTGAGAAATAAAAAAACTGATCTCAGACTTACTGAATATACATAAAAATACTTAGTAATGGATTCCTGATAGGTTTTTGATTGATTCCTCTCCCCCCTCTCCACACGTTAACCTTTAAATGATGATTATTAGTATATAGTTCATTCAACTGTGCACTGTAATAAATAAAAGTTGAGAAACGCTGGACAGAAAACGGTGGGAAGAATTGTAAGCGCCAGAAGTTTAATTGTGACCACGAAGCTCAAACATGATCTGCCGACTGTAGAGAGACCGGCAGTTCTCAAATCAAGAACGTAGAACGGAAGAGAAGAATTGGCAATAAAATCTTCACCACCATTTTAATCGCCAAGGTTTTTCCTCTAACCTCTTTGTGGAACCAGCTGTTGCTGTACCATGTAATTTTTGTTAAATCTTGACGACAAACCTGGCGCTGAAGGTTTCCAAAACACTCGGATATATGAACCTTCAGAGTTTCTAGTTTCTTTGAGAATGCAGGTATCTCGGGGACCTTCCAGAGGTTCTACATTTCCTGTAGCGCCGTTTAATTTAATTTGTTTTTTTTATAAGTGTATCCGGTGCGTCAAATGGGTTGGGGGTGATCCCTACCCCTCCTACTCTCCCCTCTCACTCCCAACCTAACCTTTTTTTAACTTCTGGGCCGCATTAACTATGGAGGGTTCAGAGGAGTTGTTCGGATTAATACTTGGAGCTGAGTTTCGTCAGCGTACGTCGGGGCATATGTTCCACTCGTATCTTCACAACTGAGCGTTTTAAGGCGGTTTTTTGACAACCAGTTTTAAAAACCAGCTTCCCACTGAAGAATGTCCGAAACAATTAAAAAAAAACCGGCAAAGCATTTGGGTGCTTGCTGCCAGTTGCCACTGTATGTCCATCGAGCGCCGCAACATAGCTTTCTGACCGTTTGCCCTCTGTTCTATTAAACTATTTTTAACATTAAATAATCAATTGCATTCCAGCTAAAACCACGGTGGCAATGATTTCAGAGGTGAAGCCTGATGATGAAGTGGACACCTCTGGTGATGAAGAGTCTCTACAGGCGATGCTGAAGGTTGATGAACAGTTTGCACCTTTATTAGTACTGGTGAGTTTGCTACTTGTTTATTTACAACTTATAAAATTATCACCCCAAAATTATTGACATATATTTGACGATAAGTTATATTCTCAGCGGAGTATTTTTAGGGTTGTACGCTTTTTGAGGGGCAATTGGTTAGAAATTATTAAGCTTTATCGCGTGACATTAACTATTTTTTAATAAAGTTAAATAAGTAATTTGTCAAAGTCAGGACTGTATCCAAAATTAAAGTAGTCATCATTTTGCCAGCCTTCGCAAAGTGATGGCCCTATAAGAATATGTTGAATTAATTAATTTCTCCATGCGACAGTTGATTTGATTAAACTGTTAAGGTGATGAAAGTAAAATGTCCCAATGACAAGTTGAAATACTTTTTTTATTGTTTTAGCTCGAACAATTCACGCCGGGCGAAGACGGCATTCAGTTCAACAGGAAATTAAGACATTTCGAGACGTCAGTCACGGAGTTGTGTCCGGACGAGGCAAGATTACAGTGGGTGTTGTTCATTTACTCACTCTTTATTCATAAGAACATTAAGCCTAAGTAGATCAGAAAATTTCTGTATTTTGTTTTAAGCAATTTCCTAGTAAATCATTAAAGCCAAGCAGATAATCATAATTGTTACCAAGACGAGATGTTGGTAACAATTATGATTATCTGCTTGGGCTTGGCTATGGGGCGTTTAACGTTTATGATAAATGCTACTCTAACTGTGGAAAATATGAATATCTAATGAGAGAGAATAGCTAATGACAAATCTAAAGCCACATGACAAAGCAGTCTGATCAGGGTACAACCCCCGTCACATGGCAGGGTGTGGTCCCTTACTTGGTACAAATACCGGCAAACTTCTCGTGGATTAAAGAGGTAGTGCATCACCAATTTTAAATATATACATTCCAGACAAGCGTTCGCGACATTTCGCGCTGCGGCCTTACAAAGTTCAGTGACAAGTCGGAAGTTGGCCACCGTCGGGGCTGCCTTCACCAGACAACAAAGGCAGGGCATGCTGAGGGCCTCCCTGCTGAATATTATGCAGGCGACTTTTACAAGTAAGTGAAGCAATATTGGTACCCTATGTTTAAAAATGTGGGTAGATTCAAAGTTATTTATATGTATACTATTTATGTTCAAAGAGTTTGGAGGGTAGATTCACGTTCAGAAGGATTTGTTTGTATTGATGGTACATTAGCAGTTTTTAACATTCAAAACGTTTTTTAGAATTGGAAGTGCTGGAACGCGCGAATCCATTATACTTGATCAACGCTGCGAATCTGATGGGAGATTATTTTGCGGGTAGGTAAAATTTTTTATTTAGGTAACAACTGTGAGACGGTTCAGTAGTTTTAAGTACAGACCAAAAAATATTTTTGGCTTCTATTTTTAACCGTTTTAAAAAGGGAGGGTATCATGTAACATGTGATGTTATTTGAAACAATACTAAAGACTACTCTAAAAAGAAATCTACTACATTTAGCTAAAAACATCTAAAAAAAATACCTGAATTAACTTCTACTAAAAAACTACTACTTACTATTTTTTGCTAAATAAATAAAATAATAATTTAGAAAAAGTTCGTGTGAGAAGAGATCGGGAGTTCAAAGCAGGATTCTTTGGAGAGAGACACCGGAGTGATGGAATTTAGTTCTATGAGTAGGGGTTTCAAAGGTATATTTTTTTCAGAGGCTCGTCTATGCAATGGGAAGAAAGTCCACATCTTAGCTGGTCCGTTGGTCCAATATATGCGGTCTCTTCTCGCGTCAGATGATATAAGGGCACATCGGAGTCTTGCTACGCAGGTATGGAATGCGGACACCCATCATTTTCCACATCACACCAACCGACACTTAACGTTAAAAAATATCGTTTCCTACTAAACGTGAAAACGGGCACGATGTACCTTTAGTCTGGATGTAGGTTAAGTGGTTTTTCGAAGAAGGTCTTACCTCCAACCTTCATCGGTGGACATCCAGGCTACACCAAGTGTAAAGGTATAAAGGCTATATGTCAGTCTGTATGGGGTAGCATAGGAATTTCATATGTTGGTATGTTACTAAAAAGGTAGGCTAAGGTAGATTTTAAAAATCCCACTTGTTTCTTGTATGTAGAAAAATCTAGTTCTGGAAAAAGTTTGAAACTTTATTAAATAGCATTTTTATTAATTCTATTTAACTAAATTTAGCTTAAAAATATTAGTCTAACACATATTATATATTTATTTAAACAGTCTAAAATAATCGCCGAGACCACATACAGTTGAAAACAAATTGTAAAATCTTCATCATACCATTCTTTCTTGAAAAGCCCTAACTATTCTATCCTCAACACTCAGGGCAGTATTGAGACCCATAACTGTCTACTTGGTCAGATCCACAAGTAAAAGATTGAACCCGACTTCTACCATCATTTCCACCATTACCAGTTTAAGACTATTTGATTCTGCCAATGTAAAATTAGCTGAGGAACCATTTGTAAATGATAGTTGTCAGTCTTGTGGCGGTTTAGTCGGTTGAGAATTTTTGGATACAACTTCTGACTCTTCCGACACCACAGCTGCCCAATGCACAAATTGCCCAGGACTCGTGATCTGAACCTCTTCTTGGAAATTTTTGAAGCAAATCTGTTTTGCCATATTCTTGATAGTTTGCTTATTGCAGATTTTAAAAATACCTTTTCATTAAATACAAAAGTAATCATAAAACCATTATTAATTAATTTGATTTCTCATTTTCAGCTAATGCAAAATGGCCGAGAACTCCTCTCTATACTATCCCAAGAGTTAGATGAATTGTCAATATCCATACGTCTCAGACTATTGACACCACCCCCAATAAGCATCATCTGGCTCCTTCTGTCGTCTGATCTCTGCTTAAACAAATTCCTACCATTGCCAAACACATTGCAACAGTTCTACGCTTCCCACTTAGACCTGACAAGCGATGAGAACTTCTCCGAGGTGTCATATGGCTCCTGGAAGAAGGAAAACATCAATTTGAGCATTGATGATGATACTAAACCCAAATTAAGACCAATCTTGGGGGCCGGAGCAGGTCTATTGAGACAGGAGCATACAGATCCAAGCACCGATGTTGATTGGAAGCCAAGTTTAACTAAGAGATACGATTTGAACTCATGGAGACAGGAGGAAAAGGAACCAGCTTTTAACCCCAACGTGCCACCACCAAACTATCAAGAGTTTCCAGTTTATCCGGAAAACTACTATTTGCAACAAGGAGATGGGACATACATACAAAATATGAATGTTAATGTGCAAACAGAGAAAGTTAATAATGAAGTGCAGAAGTCCCTTGATAATTATGACCCTAAATTTAATGAAAAACGCTTCGACGAGACTAACTTTAATGAAAAGAGACATGATGATATGCGATATGAAGAGACTAACTTTAATGATAAACGCAGTGATGATACGAAATTTAATGATAAAAGGAGTGACGATAAGAAGTTTGACGAACGTTCTAAAAATGGATCCAGGCAGAGATTAAATAGGAGAAATAGTGGTGAGATTGAGAAGAGGAGGCATGTTAGTGATGTGCCGCGGAATCATAAATATTGGGACCACGACGACCGCTGTGATAAAGACTATAACAGTTAGTAAATTAGTGATGTTTCGTGATGCAAAATTTCAGTGTAATTAGGGATATGCGCGTTCGGAGCTGGTCCCCTTGGCCCACGGTGGGGCCGACGCGCCCCAAAGGAAAATCTTATGTATGTATTCCATTTATTTTAAGTTTCCGGCAAAATGCATTGCTCAAATATTTTAATGTAGACATTATAATTTTTTGGGACGTCAGCCATCAGTAATTTTAGTTTAATAAAAATTCACAGAATGATTTCCTGGATCCTAGCAATGATTGCTTTCCCAAAATGTTTTAAGTACTGGTGCAAATAAAATGAAGTGTATCAATGTTTTAATTCACAAATCTTTTTATTAGCACTATTTGTGTTTTGGTTGTGTTTGTACTTTATGGCCCGTATTCCAAAGCTAATCTTAACTTGGGCAATGTCAAATTTAGAAAAGGAAAAACGGTAAAAACTTTCATGGTTTAATTTTGACAGGAATGCGGGCATAAGATCTCAAATCATTTGGTTAATTTCAAGTTTTGCTCATACTAAAATTTATTTCCAATAGTTCAAATTACATTTACTTAGTCTTATTTCAAATTAAATTTAGTTCATGTCAAATGTGGTTAGCTTTGACATAAATTTAGGTGTTTCTAGATATATAGAATCCGACATTTGAAATTTGTTTTTATAAGTGTACAATATTAGTCTTATCTGATATAATAGAAATATAACATAATTGTTAAGTAACATTCGCCGTGTGCCACTTGGATCCAATTGAGTGGACTCATCAATTGACTAGTGGGAATGATAGTGGTGCTGATTTTTCTAATTAATGACTATTCAGGTAAAATGAAATGTTTTTTTAATAATTTTAAAAAATTGAGGGTTATACAATGGTGATAGTAAAATATTATCTTTGAATGTTCCCATGTGTGAAAATTTTTGTCTAAATAACATAAAACCAAGTATATTTCATCTGGGAATTGTTCAATCTGTGCTCATTCAATATATGTTCAATAATTTTTGAGTATGTCTTATATGAAAATTTGCACCACTGTTGCATACGCATAGTGTAATTTTAATTTAGTCACAAATAACTCAATTTTTAATATTTAACATTTTGTCATTTTAAATTATAACATTATGTATGGATGTGTGTTTATAAATGTAGTTAAATTAGGTCCACTAAATTTAAGGTTTGCTGACTTTTAACGCTATTAATTTGTGCAATAAATTTACAATAATGCATAATATGACATTTTGCATTGAAGTCTTGATAGGAATTAAAGGACGCCTCTCATGCAAAAGGTTATAAATTATTTAAAGTTGGTTGTAATGGCTTTGGCCCAAATTAATGATGATTTTTAATTGTCTATGATCATTAAAGGGTACTTGTATGTTCAAGTTTTAATTCATGGACAGAAGGTACATTCAGAGTGAATGACTCCTGGAAGTAAAAAATGAGTGGGATTTCACACCAGGACCTGATTTACCTGAAGTGGAAGAACTTAATATAAAATTTGATTAAAATAAATAAAAATTTTCACCTAATTGAACTGTAAATTAAACTTAGACTAAATTTTCTCTCTAAGTGGTTGTTTAACCATTTTTTTAATGGTTTTAAATTTCAAATTAAAATTTAATATTACCGCAATTATAAATAAAATGGCGTTGCATCTGTCGCGTGCTAAAACACTATAAACAAAATTAAACTACGTGACATATGATGGTAAATTTTAATTTCTTTTTGTCATTTTGATAATCTACTATAGTCGTTTTAACCAATCTGTGTTTTTTGATAAAGCCATGAAAACACTCTTAGGGCAAGATCTTTAGAGCGCACTTAGCCTTAGCTCAATCGTTACTTACGAAAAACTCATATAACTCATATGATTTGGTATTTATAGACATTTTAACGCAAAGTGATGTTTCATTTCATGGAATACCTTCTTTTTTATCCTTTAAAAAAGTATAACAATAACAAATATTAAAACGGTACAAATATATCTTCTATTTATTGTTATTTATTTTATTATTTCCAGTTAAGTCATAGTCGAAATATGACTTAACTGGAAATTTTAGTCTGAGCAAAATGTAAGTGCGCTCTATATATCTTGCCCTTTGTGTTTTACGTCAAATTGCAGACTAAAATCAAAATGGACTGAAACGAATATGCTCGTACCTGTAAAGCACAATTTCACTTTAAATGCTAGATTAGTTAGGTTAATCTATATATACCGACCTTTTTGTACAAAGTTCCAATGTAATTCTCTGAACATCTGCAACCTTTGGCAGCGGCATATTCTTCAGAATCTTTCTTTGTAAGGCGAAACGAATTGAACATCTCTAAATTTTTTGGATATTAACTGATATATCGAAGACAAGATGGTGTCATGCATTGAATTTGTGGAAATGGGATTACTTTAAGCAGGTGATACGACTCTGACTTACTATTAAAGAATTGTAGTATTGAAAGGCCATGGTTTATAGGTAAATACATTGTTTACAGTTCATGTGCGAGATGTTTAATCAATGGGAATTTTCTTAAAATAAATTTCCGGAAAAAATATTCGGAAGTATTTGTATATGTAAAATTTATCATATATTATATTATGAGAATTAAGGTAAAAAAAAATTGCGAACGATGCGTTGAATAATATTATTTTAAAATCTGAAACATGCCTTTAGTTGTCATCGATATATCAATATCTTTCTTTTCTTTATGTCCTATAACCCCTAGGTGGGGCAGAGGGCGTCCACAGCGAGCCATATATAGATAGATATATCAATATGGTTTATATTAATTTATTTGACGATTATTGTGTTTTATGTCGATTGTGCGTTAGTAGCCATCGCCTTTTATGATTTTTAGGATAATTTTCGTTTTGATCCGATAAAATTTGCAGAATTAATTTAATTTCCTCTAAGTATTGTGCCTTGAGGTGTTTTTAACTGGAGAAATTACAGTTCGTAAGCATGAACTGTTATTTCTCCAATTATATAAGATTATTTTTAACTCAAATTAATCGATTGAACTACGAAGGATAGAGTTAATAATAAAGAGGGCGCTGCTACTGAGACAGAGTCCCGACTATAAAATTATTTTCAATGTTCCGTTGAAACTGCATTATTTCTTAACATACATAATAATTTATTGTAAAATTATTTTTACATAAGAATCGTTAGCCAATTATATTTGTGGTTCTAGTGGCAATAGGCATATTGGATGGAGCCTGTGTCGTAGTATTATGTAAAAATAATAATTTATTCGTAATAGGATACAAAATTTGAAGATGTCTTTGGACTTTGTGACGTCATGTACAGCACGATCCTGCCAAATCTTAGCACGGAGTACGGACTACGTTCGCAATGGCTTCTTTGACAGCTCGAACGAAGTGACACGCCGTGTTGACATACGACAATTGACGCGAAGTTAGATGTATCTTTGTAATGTAAATGTATCTTTTAAGACTTTAGTTATATGCCGTGGGCGTGATGCCCCGATTTAGTTTTATTTTGGAAATTATGTCAATAAAAGAGTTCATTTCGTATTTTGGTTTTATTTTTTGAAACGTGACATTACGGTAAGTATATTAGGTAAATCGAACACATGGAGATGGAGTTTAGCAAAAATCCTGTTTTAAAAAAAAATTGTAATAGATCAGTAATTATCTATAGCCTCGTACAATCCGAGGCTATAGATAATTATTATGCTGACATCACACCTTAAAACGCGCTATCGATGTATTTCCCTCTGAGTATGTCGCAACCAACTTGCTAATTAGCCGTTCAATTAACTGCCTAGGCCCTAGCCTCTTAACGAAACTGCGCCGTCTGACTAGTGGCCTGAAAGATAGTCAGCCATAGAGTTCGAGTTATCATAAACAACATTAAATAAACTTGCTGGCTAATACTAATTCACATTCTTATTGTTACTAACTTACTACACTCTTCCGTTGTACTCGTTGTCTTTCATGTAAATTTGGTATCAGTTTGAAGGGTTTCGTTTCAGGTTTGAGAGTGGCAAAAAGTGGAATAAAAATTTAATTGAAATTAACAGTCAACAGCTTTAAGTAATAAAACGTCATCGATCCAACTCATACAACCCATACTGTTTGAACACCTGGCTGAGCATCTTTCTGGCCGCTAGTTAAAAGATATCCATCTCAACATGGATGAAGTTGACAAAAAAGGCCCGAAGGAAGCCCCGAAATGTAGTAACAGATGATCCGGTCACAATAGCCGATAACAAATTAAAAGCCGCCCGCGCGGTTTTTCCAAAATCAGGATATGAATAAAGTACTGCATTGACCGGGGAAGGCTATGACCTTTACTTGGCACTTTGGTCAGTTCTATGAGCTTCAGCCGATTGACCACCCTGGCCCAAGCTGAAGTCCCAGTCTTGCAGGAGATGCCTTGGCGTTGGTCGCGGGAAAACGCCAAAATCACCCGAGCTGAGCTATAGAGGCCCTAAGGCCAACAGCGAGATTCCATTCGTTAAAAAAGTACTAATACTGGTTTACTAGTAGAGTATCCTTTATCCACATATTCTTAATGATTATTTTCTCTTTTGAAGTAAAATAGTATGATTTCATAAATGCTGTCACTATAAACTAAATTGCATCATTTGTGTTTTTCCTATTTGCTAAATACATGTATTAATAGAAAATAATCTCAAATCTTTCATTGTAATAAAATAATATACAATTAATTCGCCGCGAAATTCCTTTAGGCTTAATTTGTTTACTTTTCCAAAATAAAAACCTAAGTACTGAACAAGACTAAATTTTTAAATATGTATTCTCGGTCCATAAAAGGCTTACTCAGATTTCAAGGAAAGACTAAAATACCTACTCGTATTGGTCCAGAAATTCAATGAATTTTTAATATGACAAGGTTCCATCGCATTACCAATTTGCAATACAAACAGGATTTTTGTTTTACATAATAATTATCTAAAGCATTTAATATCCTAACCGATTCATAAGGCTCAGCCTGATAAGATGATAAGGATTAAATATTCAAGGAGTTTTTTAATTGCGACGTTCCGTTTTACGGATAAATTTTAATAAAACAAAGGTACTTTATAATATTATTATTGACAAGAAATATATATAATGTAAAACTAGTGACCCGCCCCAGCTTCGCACGTTTCGCACTGCATTTGCAATGTAAGCGGAAAAAATGTAATTATTTACGACATCACATTAGAAACCTCAAAAATAACAGCACTTCTCCACTATTTAATGTATGTTATATATACATATAAACTTCCTCTTGAATCTATCACTCTATCTATTAAAAAAACCTCATCAAAATCCGTTGCGTAGTTTCAAAGATTTAAACATACAAAGGGACATAGGGACAGAGAAAGCGACTTTGTTTTATACCATGTAGTGACTTATAAATTCCTTTAAACAATATTTTTTTTATTTCTATTGAGAAAATAATAATGTATGTAAAACAATGTTGTTTTACATTTTCCCAGGATATTTGAGACGTAGACAAATGACGTTACCAGTTTTAATAAATTGTTTATTAAACTATTAATAACTAATAAACAGTTACATATACGTATTTCTCGACAAAACAAGACAGTTTAGGTACTATTTAAAGCGCATTAATGCCGTCAATTGTCATTACCAATCCATCACCAATCACGATACTAAAAACACCTTTTTAGTTTTCCTTCTATTTAACGCAATGTTACATTCACAATTTCCATCTGAGAAGCATCCGACTTTTCCAGGCTGTTTCAAATGTTACAATACTTATATTTAATAATAAATTCTAAAAGCACAAACTGGGGGACCCGTGTCGCAATTGAGTGTTTTTTTATTTTATTTTATAGTAGATTTAGGAGGGGAGTATACTATTTCTATAAAAGTTGGACGTCGCACCTCCCAGGGAAGACTGTCGAAGTCAATTGCATAGTACACAGTTTGCTGATTCTTGAGAAGCGGACCGAGCAAGACATCCACCCATCATGGTGATGCTGATGAAATTGAAATACGGTTCGTACGGTGTTCCGTTTCCTTTAAGGTCAAAGCACACATCAACACGGAAAGGGATCGTCACATATTATTCACGTATCCAAAGTAGGTACCTACGCTTTGGTAGTACGGTAGCTCTTTTGCGTCAACTCGGTTACGGCTAGGCAACAGCGCGCTTCCTGCTCGCTTTTGGCAGAAATGTCGCGGGAGGGGACAGGGAAACTGCAAGTTGACCGCGCACCGCATCCCACTTCGGAGCCTGTTCCGAGGCGAGTTAGACCGAGTCCTTAATGGGTCCGTTCCGCTCGCGGTGGAAACCCGGCTCAAGCGATGACGTTCCGATGCCGATTAGTGTGCGTTGCAGTAGGGACTTTCATAGAAACAGTACTAAGCTATGACCTTAATACTACATCGGCCTCTGTAAGCGTCGAATATATAAAATATATTTATCATAATAGTTTATTAATACCTAAATTTTATTATTTATTAACCTTGTTCATACTTTACACGATGCTTGGATTTGAACGACTTCTAAGAACATTTCGGAGTTAGCACGACCGGTTTATGGGCGCCTTCAAATTTGCCGCTAAGTTTGAGAATGTCTGGTACATATTTTTACGATGGACCCTGACGCAGAAACACTGCTCTGTTCGCCCAGAAGCGAATTGTCATGGCAATAAATGAAAATATAAAATAGGTAATTGTGTTAAAAATATACTTATTTTCTTCACTTGGTTTTGTTTGTAAAATTCTCAATAAATTTGTTGCATATTTCTTCCCATGACTTTTTCTCTTCAATTTTATTGCTGTACTTGGGACCTCGAGTCACAAATCGCTGGACGACTCTCATCCTCAACCTCAAGCCAGGGTGTAGGGCTGTCTAATTCCATAGAATAACAAAGTAGCGCTGCACTTTGCGGCAAATTTGAAGGCGTCCTTCGTTGAGAGCTGGTACCTGCCATAGAGCTACCCTAGATATGACAAGTCTATCACAGATGGAAAATAATCAACAGAGAAGAGCAATCTACTCAAAGACGTAGAGTGGAGGCGCCAAAATTTCACAATATTAAAAACGTTAGAAACATTACTATCGCAATTATGTCCAATGTGGACATATGGAATACAGCTTTGCGGATTTACTGGTGCTTAAATATAATAATTATACAAAGAGCTCAGAATTACGTACTCAAGCAAATATCAAACACCTAATGGACCAAAACAACATAAGTCCATAAATTTCTTAATATGCCCATGGTAAAAGAGGAACACATGGGTATAAGTACAAACTAAGACTTCAAAAGCACCCCAATCAGCTAGCAGGATCGCTAACTATACGAGAAACTACTCGACGACTTAAAAAGCGGCGAGACATTTTTTGCGAGCACAACCCAATAGACTCAGTTTAATATGTATAGGCAGGCTCCGCTGGGAGTAGCGCCTAACACGTCAAGAAGCACTCTACTAACTTCAATAATATTTAAAAAAAATCACATCCCTTGTTAAATTTGCACAGAATTTATTAGTTACTGTGACGATTTTTGAATTCCTTCTTTTAATATTTTATAGCGGCTGACTACACTATTATTCTAGCTTCCGATTCGATATTTTTTAACCAGCGAGAACGAATTTGAGAATTTGCAAAGCTGCCTTCCGGGTGGCCGACACCCGCCGTTTAACTTGGCCCTAATTCGCGACGTGCGATAAATAAATAAACGCAAAATTAATTTTATTGCACAATACAAGCAGGATGAAATAATAAAACATTTAGAACGGCGGAAGTGCTTGCAGCCACTTCCAGTTGGGTTTGCTTCTCTTCAGGCTCTTCACTGGAACTTGACACTGACGTGATTGTCTCTGGATCGTCTATGAGTAAATCTGTGGACGTGTTATCCCCGTTGTATGCTAAAAAAACCTGAAAAGGAAACTCGAATATATTTTTTATACCGTCTTTACATTTATAGTAGGCAGGACGAGTGTGTAAACGCGATACTTCGTCGTAAGTACTTACACTTCCTGAATTTAAATGCGGCATTAGATTTTTGTGATCGCAAGAGAAAACCCGGTAGTGTAATGAGCCCTCAAGGCAATATATTGACGGGCTCGAGATTCTTCCGAGTTACGAAAGAAAACTAGTTTTAAATAGAAAAAATCTTCGTAATTGTTAATTATCTTTTATGTCAGAACTGAAGTTATATTGATTGTATGTGCAAAAAGCATTGCAAAAAGGCGCAAATTTTGCTTGTCCCTTCACTTTGACAAATTGTTAGAATATTTTCGTATTAACAATTGTTTAAAATAATAAAGAAATTCTTAATGTTTTATAATTATTTCAGGTAATTGATTCATTATAAGCTTTAAGATGTCTTGTTTAAAAACCAAGTTTAGGAGAATCCTATAATTATTTCATCTTTATGCATCATTAAATAATTGCAATTTGAAATAATAATGTCATAATCAAAACAATTACACTGTCTTATGCTGCGTTAGGTTAAGAGGCGATAGACTTTTCCGCGATACAAGAAAAACATAAGAAAAGATTGAAAATATGCGAATCCGATTGGCAATTACCGAATCCTAGTTAGAATTGCCAGTCCGAATCGAAGTGTTTTAAATCAAAGTATCGGAGGTCAATGTTGTTATGAAATGTTTGTTCTTTATGCTCAGTGGGGAATACTTTGATAGCGCAATGCAGGATTCTTCATACTGATGTTATCTTTTAAGAACGCACCTCATCTTCGGAGTCATCATCAGCCATGACTTGAGATTGATCTTGAACCGAGTATGAATACGCATAGTCTTCTTCAGATACATCTTCGGGTTCGCTGTCATAATCGAAGTAGCGGCTCTAAAAAAATCTCCTTTTAGTCCATGTTCAAAAGAAAGTAATGAGTTTAAGGAAAAGTTGCATTAAAATCGGTTCAGTAGCTTGAGATTGGAATATTTATTTGTTCGATTGTCGGTTTCAATATTTGCATTGCAAGTTATTATTTAACAAAATGCTATTAATACTTTTACTGTCGGAAAACGAACTTGAGAACGCAGTCACAAGTTCGTTTTCATCAACAGTCGACATAAGTCTGATTTGCAAGGAACCTAAAAATTTCAAAAGATTAACTATAAAAAGTTTTTGACTCGTAGGCAGTAAACGTTACATAATATGGTATTTTAAAGAACCCATAAAATACGTCATACTAAAATAAGGAAAATAACCAAAGCAACAAACGTTTTAAGCTACGCAAAAAAATTGAAATGGAAGTGGGCGGGACATGTTGCCCGGCTGACTAAAGGCCCACGACAAGGCAAAAGAACAAAAGGTAGACGGTAGACGAAGGGAAGACGACATTAAAGCGATAGCTGGTCAAAATTGGAGTAAAGTAGCTGAAGACAGAGATAAATGAGTGTCATTGGAGGAAGCCTACACCCACCTTGGGGTTCCAGTAAAAAATATATAGAAATTTAGGTTAAATACTGGAAATAAAAGGCTTTTTATTTATTTATTCTTATTTCAATTTAGAAATACTATTGTGAAAAATATCAACTTCGCATAATATGTACCTAGTCTTGCCATAAATACTGAAACAAAGAAAAACAATTTTTTTTCTGTTGCAAATAACATTTATTACTTTTACAGTGTGTTAGTTTAATACATAAATAAAAAACTATTTATAATATAAAAAACTTATTAGAAGTGGTCTCCATTGGCTGCGATACAGTCCTTAAAACGTTGAGGCCAGTTATCAATAGAAGCACGCACTCTTTCCATGGGAAAATTCTTCACTGCTAATCGTACGGATTGTTTTAGGGCCTCCAAATTATGATGCCGTTTAGAGCAAGCCATACTCTCTAAAACTGACCATAAATCATAATCTAGCGGATTAAGATCGGGACTAGACGACGGCAAGTCTTCAGCGCTGATGAAGTCCGAAACGTTCGTTTTAACCAAGACTGCGTAGGCCGAGCTTTATGATCCAGTTCCGAGTCTTGCTGGAAGGACCATTCTTTGTTATTGAAAATGGTGTTGTTAAGGGGCTTCACTACCTTCTCAAGGATGGTATCTTGATACACTTGTGCCGAAGTTTTGCTACCTTTTTCACAAAAGTATGGCTCAGTCTCTCCTTCATAGCTAATACCCCACCAAACCATCACTGAGGTCAGATAGTGCCCACGTTGCACTCTGTCTAGTAATTGGGAAGCTTCCCTAGAGCTTTGAGAATAAATACGGTGATTTTGTTTGTTAAAATGTTGCTTGATTGTAAAAAAAATCGTACCGCGTACCGCTTCAGATTTTTTTTCGATTTTATCACCCTAATCTTTTTTAAATTACCATTTGAGAAATTACCAGTACGTCTCTTGTAGGCTACAAGTCTTAGTCATCTTTTAAAATACGCGACATGGTTCTAGGTGCTATTTTCATCTCCCGATATAAAATCTTTTGCTTTCGGACAGGATTTCTTCGGATTCTTTCCCTTACTGCTTTGACCATCTTTTTCGTACGAACACTACGTGGACGGCCAGATATTTTTCTGTCACAAACAGAGGAGGTCTCATTGTACCTATTAATAGCCCGGTACACACATATTTTTCTAATACCAAGCGTATGGAGAGTTTTAAAAATTGTATATGCTTCCATACCTACTTTGTGTAATGCAATCACAGCGATTCGGTTCTCTTCATCACCCCACTGCATTTTAATATAGCAAAATATTATACAAAGTATTGGCGCCAAAATGAGAAAACTTAATGGACAATCATATAAAAATGACACATTCCAAATTCAAATGTAATATTTTGTTTATTTTTAGTTGTATCAGTATTTATGGCCAGACTAAGTATATTTTCTGTGTACGTGATATTCATATATTTTAGGTGTTTATGCCATCTAAGGCCAATTTTATTATTTGAAGAAACCGAACTTAAGTGCGAATGATTATTGACAAGTTTCTTAATTTTCTGATCATCGTCACAAAACTTATTCACGAAGTGTTTACATATAAATTAATGTCTATGAGCTTTATCAAATCTGGCTTGCGAGTAACGGAACGCTGACATTTGACTAATGGCCTTGACTGACTTGACATATCGTGATGTCAAAGTCATATCAATGTTTCGATTCGACCAGAAAAATAACAAGTAATAATAATTAATGATACATACACTTAGTACTCAGTCATCGTATATTTGAAACAAAGAAATATGTAATGACGCAGTTGTCTATCTAACGTCCGTTATGGAAATTGACGCATCACATTAAGTGTTTAGTGTTTTATTAATAAAACATCAATAATGGCAGCAGCCTTGGCGAACGATTCACCAAAATATCGGAACAGTCTGATATGCTGCAGCCCTCGCAGCGTGGAGGAATCAATATCATCATCTTCCACGTCCGGTTGTGTATCGGCGGAAGAGAGCATCGACTCCAATTACATTCCAAAATCAATTACAATCAAAAACCTAAAAATCGACAGTACAGCGACGCGCGAAGAGATCGAAAAGGCGATAATCCAATGCAAAGAGCTTGTTTTAAGCAGCCCCCAGTGCTCCGATGAACGTAAATGGTTAGTCCGATATTTAGTTGAACTAAGATTACGCCTTGAGGACTTAAAAGACGCAGATGGACAAATAAGAAGCAAAGTTACAATTAAAGGACACCATTTCGAACAACAAACGAATATAAGTAATAGAAAGCAGTACTGTGATCATTGTAGTGGGGTTATTTGGAGTATTGTTCAAAGCTCTTACATATGCAGTGACTGTGGTTATGTGTGCCATTACAAATGTGTTGATGATGTATGTAGAGTCTGTGCACATGTTGTTATGACAGAAAAGGGGCAGTTTGAAATGCATATCTGCCCGGAAAAGGGACTTGCAGCCCAAGATTATAAGTGTGCTGAGTGCCAAACAACACTTACATTTAAAGACTCTTGGAATGAGCCTAGATTGTGTGACTACACAGGCATGTATTTCTGTACTACATGTCATTGGAATGATCTATTTGCTATACCTGCAAGAGTAATTCATAATTGGGACTGGGACAAGCGATGTGTATCTCGGCTTGCTTATCAAATGCTATCTATATCTTGGACACAGCCGTATGTAGATGTAGAGAATGTTAATTGCAAGTTGTTCAGCTTCATAGCTGAATTGGAATGGGTGCACAAAATGCGCAAAGACTTAGAATGGATGAAGAGATATTTATGTGCATGTCCAGAAGGAACAAGCCTCCTATCACCACTATTTGTACAACTTGGGGATGTGAATAAAAAGTACAGTATGTCCCACTTACAAGCAATCAATGATGGAAGTTTAGAAACACAGCTGACTGAGTTGACAGAGATTTGTAGAGCTCATATAACAAAGTGTCGATTATGTTCTGGTAAAGGTTATTTATGTGAAGTGTGCAGCAATAATGAGGTTTTATATCCCTTTGATAGTGGAGCAATAATGTGTGATAGATGCAATTCAATGTACCATAGAGGTTGCTTGCTTCGTAAAGCTCAGAAATGCTTGAAATGTGTACGTATAGATGCAAGGAAGAAATGTAATGTAGAAGATGATGTTGATGCAAATTTGGAGTATGATATCGATAAGTTTATTCAGTAGTAGTACTATTGAGTGAAAAATTCAGTTTAGATTCATAAATATTGATTTTTTTAGAATTTGGTTACCTCATTGGTAAATTTATTGTTACAAATGTAGCATTATTTATATATATATATATATATCTTATATTTTAAAATAGTTTGACAACTGCTCTTGTATTTGTAACATTAGGATACAAAAACTTACTGTAGTAAACATTTTTACACCATACAATTTAATTTGTATCTTTTATTAGAATTCTGCAATTCAATTTTTTAATTTTAATTTTATTACGCTAACACACATTTTTATGTTCTCACTGTATATTAAAATTGTCTAGATTGTTGTATAAGGCGCCTTGTTTGTGCGCCGTGGAACAATGTTGAATGTTTCTCATATGAAATAATTTTACACACCTCTTTTGAATTCATAAAATGCTTTATTAATTGGTGCTGATAGTTTAAGCTAATTTTAAAGCATAATAAACACATTTTGATGAAACTAATTAAATATATAAATTGGCAGTCCCATGCTGGTAGTCAGCTTATAAGCACTAGAAATGCAACAAACAGATGCAAAGTGCCACATTAAATTTAGCATAAATGCTTTAATTAACATAATATTATTCGACTAACATACATATTAATTTAAAAAGTTTTTGGTGAGATTTTTTTGTTGATTTTGGTGATTAACAACTACTTTGACTTAGATAACAATACATGTACTAACACATTTTAACCAGTAGAATAAAATATTAATGACTTTTATCCTTGTGAATACAATTTGACAATTGGTTTTATTATACATTATTAAAGATAACAAATATGTGTTTTATTTACTAAATAAAACAAATAAGTGGTGCTACCATTTCGGTCTGGGATTCAGATTTAGTATCTGTTTCATGATAATTTGCCAATCTAATAGGCAAGTAGGTGATTATCATTAATCCACAATCTGACATTGTGGATTAATTATTGGGTTCGGGCGTAATTGGGTCCGAGGCAAGCCGATTTCCTCACTATGTGTCACCTTCATTCTTCATACTGTTCGAGTGAATGTCGCTTTTTTTCTTAACACTTTCTTGTATAATTTAATTAATTAGGCAAATCTAACATTTAAAAACAAACAAGTGCGTTCTGACTGTAGGGTTTGCCCTTCGATTTCTGTATAATATTTCTAATAGGCCTTTTGTCCTCGGCACGCAGTTCTATGGCCAGTTTCCTCACGGGTCGATTGAGAAGGCAAGATAATATATTTAAAAAAAACGCGTAATTTGCGAAAATATTTTAAAATACAATAAAAATATAACTTTGTAATTGAAATAAAAAATAATTACAATTCTCAATTATTTTGAACAACCTTTAAAATGTTATTAGTTTGAGCATGCAATAAAATATTTAATAGAATTAGATAGTAGCCGATTCTCAGACCTACTGCATATTATTTATGTATGCAATCATAAATTTCATAGCAACCGGTCGGTCGAGCCGTTTCGGAGGAGTAGGTATAAGTAACTAACATAAGGAACTAACATTGTGACGCTAGAATTATATATATATATATACATGAGATATTGTAATAATTACAAACATTCTCATTTAAAAAAGCAAAAAAGTTACATAATATATAATTTTCAACTCACCTGACAATCCAGGCATCTGCAACTCTCCCTAAAGGTGCATGTGGTCAGAACGTTCTCCAAGTGCTGCAGGTACTGCACATTACTCCGTCTCTTACGCCGTGTGAGAGATGTTAGAAAAGAGAGGAACTTGCGACGGGGTTTGTCTTTCTCAAGTTCACTGGAAATGGTAAATGAGATCGCAGGAAACGCGCCTCAGAAATATGTAATACAACTCGCGTATATCACAAACAACAAAACAAAAAAATCAACTTATTCACAAGAAGTAAGCTTCACGCCCAAACCCAATAATCTATTACAATCTATTTTTGACAATCTGAGATAGATATCTTAATCCAATAACCAATCGACGGAATATAGTAGCCATCTTTCGTAACAAACCATCCATGGTAGGTCGGATCGGTGTATGTGGATTGTGGATAGACCTTTGTATGAAAATGAAAGTTCAGCTCTTCACTCTGCCAATATACATTCTTAAGATTTTAACTTACACCAGTTTTTTAAATAATTAAAAAGCTATTTGGTATGTTTGAAACAGACATATATATTTTAATATTATTTGTACGGTTCTATTTACTATATTTGGTTTATATTGATTATCAAATAGGTACGAGTGTAAAGAGCGAAGAGATTGCATTCTAGCCGTCTCTAAAAACGGATTGTCTTCGTAGTGTTTGGTTATTGGGATGCAGATAGGAGATCGATCGACTGTCACGGTCTGATTGTTTTCAATCTAAGATTGTGGATTAATTATTTGGTTGGGGCGTTAGTGGCCTACAGTACAATTTTTTAAAAGGCCGGCAACGCAATTCAAGTCAGTGTCCCTGGGAAGTAGCACTTAACCAAGGAATATTTTGTAGGTTGAGTGTCTGACCTTCTGACACTCAACTCCTACGAATTATTCTTAGACGGAATTCCGGTTTGGGACTATGTCCCAAATATGCATCAAAATCTGAATTCTATTCATATTTGATATTTCATTTATGGCTTGAGTTTACATAATATTTTGGATTAGCTTGTTGTTTTGGTTAGAAATAGATAAAATCCTGACACATAATAAAAACACTAAATTTTATCCCTAAAATTTCCCAAATTAAATGTCCTAAAAACCCTCAAGACATCTTGATTTCTCTTAAATTTGGGATATGATTTTGGCTTATAACTCTAGGATTGAGAAGAAAGGATTTTTTAAGCAATATTGAAATCGCAATGACAAAAGAAACCGAGGAAGACAGATGAAAAGATGGGAAGATGATTTGCAAAGAGTAGCTAGCCCTCATTGGATGATTCCCGAAACAGAGAAAAGTGGAAGTCCTTAGAGGAGGCCTATGTCTAAGGACAAGCTGTATAATAAAATCAACCGGCTTGCAGATTAATTATTAGTATTTTTTTTTAGTGATAACTTTTTTAAGCAATAAAGGCTTTATTATTATTATTGTAATAAAATGATACTTACCTCTCTTGTGACCCATTCAAAAGAGCAGGTTCAATGTCAGGAACTGATTCATTCACATGCCTGTTCAATCTTTTCTTCACGCCTGTGTCGAAGTTTACTGTTAAATGAAGCCTCATATTTAAGCCATAAAAGACAAAACAACATACTACAAGATATAAAGGAACTGCTGGATCAACAGAACAAAAGTGGAGGTGGACCTGCTGCAACTGAAAGCAAGCAATTGGCGAGAAGTAGCATCCAGCACCATCTCATTTCGGAAGCCAAGTCTTTTGATGTGAAACATCTATAGCCGCACGTAAAACCGATTTTTGGCGTGGCGACGCATGCCGTGGCGACGCGTCGCCACGCTATATGATATACAGTCTAAATGCAGTAGTAATTTCACATTAAAAATATTTAATAAAAATAATGTTTATTCAACCAATAGTCATCGTTATCTGGAAAAAAAATCGTAATATTTTATTTTATCATTATGATATATTTAGTTCCACAGTCTGTTCTTTTCTGCATATTACTTTTACAAAATAATGTCGATGTTTCACATCAGCCAGGCGTCCAGTTACGGCTCACATTTTTTTTGGGTCGCAGACCAGCAGTATATGATCACTCCATGTATTGTATATCTATATTCACACTGTACACTTGCTAATGATAATATATATAAATAAAACAAGAAATTTCCATCTAAAGTTCTAATATGTAACCACTAAACGAATACATCAACTGAAAGCGTGTATTTCTTCTCTCTCTCTCAATCGCTCTCTCCCTTTTCTTCGACAAAAACGCTGCACATCTTCATGACGATCCGTAATTTTTTTATCCTGCACTATCATGAATCGATCCTAAGCTAACGTAAAGAGTTACCTAGTTAGTATTAATGACGGTAAAAATAATGTATATGCACGCTCATTTGTTTGATTTTGGTTTCATTTCGTGGGTAACACTGAACATGTTTAGAACTGGCCAGTTAGAAACATTGACAGTGAAAACTTTTTTGGCATTTCAATTTTAGAACTCTTAAATAACCTAATGTAGTATATTGCATTTATTTGTCATTTGTTTATCTGATTCGGCGGCAAAACTAAAACTCTTGTTACACGTGAAAATGAACTTAACGCGAGAAAGTTTTCGGTCAATGATTTATTATGACTTTCGTTGTATACTCAACAACAAACCCATGATAGGCTGCGATTAGCATTTCTTAATGAAGCCCATCTCGTGCCACTATTTACGCACGTAGCAATCTCAATGATGATCCGCGTGATACAATAAGAGAGTGACCTATCTGCAGATACGGGCAAGCCTAGGCATTGGTATGAGTCAAGTTCAAAAATATTACACGAACATTTAGGTGTCAAGAAGCTTTGTACGAGATGGATTCCCCATACTTTAGCCGATGACCAGAAACACCTTCGCATGAACTGGTGTCGCCAAATGTTAGATCAGTTCAAGGCCGGTGACTCAAATGCTGTATTTGACGTCACAGGTGAAACTGGATATATTGCCACGAACCCGAAACCAAAAGACTATCAGGAAAATGAGATTTTCCTTTCGAGGATCGGCCAACTAAGGTAAACAAAAGAAGAAGTCAATGAAAGAAGATGATTGCCTCATTCTTTGCCCTCGAAGCAGGGTCCTCCTTCACAACGTCAATGCTTCAGCGCACTACAAAACGGACTGTTAAATATTTGACAATGGCAGATGTCGAGACAATGACTCATCCGCCATATAGGCCTTACCTGGCGCCCTGCGACTTTCCCAAGAACTAAAGATAAAAATCGAGGTATTCGCTTTTTTTTAATTTTATGGCAATAGTTAAAACTTTATAGGTATTCGCTTTACGAGCCCTAAAGATGCGGTGCCATAGAAGAGAGAAGAATAAAACAGAGAGAGAAGAGAGATGAAGAATGGGCGCACTGCTGTTCTCAGTGGTTCCATCGAATGCGACGATGTGTAGAGAGCAACTAAACGAAAGAAAAGATGGCAATATTTTTTTAATTTATTAGTTCGAAGGTCGAATAGAAATACTTTGACTTACCATTTATATCAGACCCGTAGCACAAGCCAGTTTGATTACAACTGGGGCTCTCGTTATCCTGGTCCTTCCACAGTTCATCATTTTGACACAACGTCTCTGTGGAAGTGTTTCCACTGTCATAGGTCTCTGGGTCTAAGACCTGGAACATATTTATTCATTCAGAGTAGCATTGGCCTATCACTTCAGCGACTCTCATTCCTGAGATGGAGAACAGCTGTGCACCTGGCCTTTTAATGCGCATTTAACATTCGCTCGAACGGTGAAGGAAAACATTTTTTTGTTGTACAACTGGGCGCAAACGGGCAAGAGGCTAACCTCAAGTTAAGTTATACCGCCGCCCATACATACTCACATTGCCAAAGGAGTCACCGGTGCGTTACGGACCTTTTTTTGTTATACAACTAGAGGTAAACGGGACTAGACACTTTTAATTCCAAAGTGCGTTGCCGGCCTTTTAAGAGATATACTTTTACAGGACGTGGAATATTTTTTATTTGTAACAAATAGGTATAAATAATCTTAATAAAGTTATAATTACTTATAAGAACGTAAGTATAATTTTGTATTAATTGTGTTACTTTCATAATAAATTCAGTTGATTTAATACATATAATAATGATAATAATAATTAAAAAATACACATATTGCTATGAATAATTAGATTCCATACCTGATAGTGAGCCCTGGTGCCTAAGAAAAATACCGCGCTAGAGTTGCTATTCGCCATGTTTAATTCTGAAAAATATTCAGAGATTTTAGAATAACTTTTTTGAGGAATTATATGTTTAAAGAAAATAAATCTATTTTTTATGTTTCTTAATATTCGCGAATTAAGAATTATTTTTCTAATACAATATACTCGGATACTTTATACTCGTGGCACAAAACCATTCCAAAATTAAATAATCTTCCCGCGAAAAATAATCAGAAATGTCAAATATGCTGCTTAGTGTCAAATGTCATAATAAAAATAAAAAATAAATATTATCTGGAAAATCATGCGTTAATAGAAAAAGTTTGCAAGAAGTTATTATCATTACAGGATAATATGATTTAAATAAATAGAGAATTGATTTTAGTTAAATTTAAAAAAATATATCTTACGTTTTACTGTTACATACACAGAAATTTTGCAATGAGATTTATAGTATCTACAATCATGATAATGACAATAATTTTACTAATAATTCTGAAATTTTAAATATGCTTTAACAATAGTTAATCTGTTAAAATAAAAATTATCGATTTAATATACGTAATCACAACAAACGAAATGTATTCATAAAAAGCGCGGAATAGTTTTACTTACATAGTCCCATAGACAGAAACACTTAAAAAATTCGTATTTCTTTTTTAGTTTTATCTTAATTTATCTATTTGCACTATCACCTGTTTTGATCGTACTTTCACAGAGTATGTGGATATTATTTTGACAATGTTGACGCATGCGCCAATCATAGTCGCCGTTATAATATTATATTGCAAGTATTAATATATAAATTTCCGTAGGTAAATGTTTTCAAATGTATATAATTAATATGTAGTTCTCAATCATTTGTAACATTTTTAATCAAAGCACTCTTTAAAGTCTTTATTGTAGATTCTACCCATCCTACTAGATGCCGTTATAATAAAATAGAAAAAGTTTACATATTTTTAATTTGGTATTAAGTAGGTGCAAGATAAAATTTTTATTTAATTAATTGTCAAATATCATTGTTTGTTTTTAAATTTAATTATTGTCATTGTGTATATTCATTCACTTCTATCTCTTATAATAATTTTATGTAGAGTATAGGAATAATATAATATTAAATTTCTTGTATGCAACAACTAATCTGAAGTTAGCGATTAAAAAGAGTGGAGGAAAGTTTCTTGCCAGTTCTTCTTGGCCGCTATATGCCATTGACTTGCGAACTACTATTAAATGCAAATTTACAATTAATTTACCTAATTTATTTTTTGACGATCATAGGTAAGACAGGCTAGGTTAGGTTAGGTAGGTGGACTCATTTTCCGCAACTATCATAGGTAAGATATTTTGAGTTTTGAGTATAGAGTTATCATTACGATTAAATAATTTCCTTTTTAATTGTTGTTACTTTGAGTTCGGTATGATGAAATATATTTCTGGCTTTGTTTCATTATAATATACTATAGTGTATCTTTGTTCAAGCGCAATCAGACTTAAATCACGCAATATAACGGCCATGTGTGAATACTTGCGTGACTAACATCTATACTGTAGCCATGTTGACATGGCCATTTTGACTTTCGCCTAACAAAATATTGTTATCGAAACATTACTTTGATTGAACCCAATTAGACATATATTTTCATAAATGAAGTCTGACTGGTTATTTTATTTGGTGATTACTTCAACAGTATTTACTTTATTACACATATTACCCACACATTGTCTATGCTTGAAATCGAAATACATTTCGAGAATTCCTACAAAAAATGAATACATACTATGTACTACTTTTTGAGAGCTTTGCTTACTTTTGCTGACAAGAGGAGGGAGGGAATAAATTGAAGTAAGTCTATACTTACGTTATACTTGAACGCACGTAGACTTACTTCAATTTATAAAGTATGAACAATATAAGGAATGCAATAAAGATTTGACTGCGGTTCGCTTTTCTCAAGAACAACGATGATAACGAAAAGACGAGGGGAGGAGTATAAATTGCACTAAATCAGCTTACGTTATACTGGAACGCCCCCTTTCGGGTATATTGGACCCTTACGTTGATCCAATAGTAATCCATCCAATGTATTTATAAAAATTTAACTAAACGAAACCATAATGTTTAAAATTATGTAGACAAAATTTAGTGTTTTTTAAAATTATGTTAAGCACTGAGAAGCAATTACCTGTTGATATGGTTACGCGTGTGACCTGTGTGTCGGACTTTTAAGAATCTCTCTTTTCTCGTAAGGTGTAATATGTAAATTGATAATATAAGTACATCCAATCTTCATAGAACCAACAACAGAGCTGGTGCGGCTGAAAAAGCTAAAGCCTGCAAATACAGGGGTCTAGACCGAATATGATTTTGTCCCATTCGGTGTCGACACCCTTGGTCCGTGGGGTCCTAGCGCTATAAGGCTTTTTAGGGAAATATAAAAAAGGTTAGTCAACATCTCAGGAGACCGAAGAGCTGGCTGCTACTTCGGACAAAGAATTAGTCTAGCTCAGTGATTCTCAACCTTCTTTGTTGCGGCATATACTTATTTAACGATTTCAAAATTTGGCGGCACATAAAAAAAAAGATAAAAATTATTTACTTACTACAACACACTGCATAAATAGTTTATGACAAAAATGTTAAATATACGAAAAGAACTAATATATACAATAATAACTATGTAAATGTTTATTAAGGGATTAATGACAAGCTGATAATAAAAATATTTTTAATGCGAAATTTGAGCTTGATGTTTTTTGATAATTTAATTTTTATTTGGTCGTAAAAATGACAACGCTCACATCGTCTTCTGCATTTAATAATCTTGATTTTTTTAAGGTTTAATGTTGGCTATAATGCTGAAAATACGAATTCACACAAATAAAATGTAGAAAATTGTAATAATATGTTTAAAGCTTTTTTGGCTATCATTGGATAGGTAATCGCATCTGATGTTAATCCAAACTGAATTAATTGATTCTTCTGAATGTTTTAAAATTGAATCTCGATTATTGGAAAGCAAAATGAGTTGACGAGAGAAGTATACATAACAGATACTTCTGTATTTGACTTAACTTTGAATGAAGAGGATGAACTCATTTTGATTTCCAAGAATATCCGTATTTTTGTGGATTTAAATATATATACATGTTAAAAATATTTTCCTTTTAAATGATTGTGAGAAAAACTGATTTGTAGGCACAATAAAACTCGTAATTTCAAAGTAACTTTTCTTTCCTTACTGACCATAGTTAAAAACTGTACTATTCTCTATTACTCCTTTTACTCCTATTGTCTTTCACATCCACAGAGTAGCAACGTCACTCCAATGTCGCCGACACCAAAGATTGCTCTTAGTTATCTCGATCTATATAAAATGTTGCCAATATGGTATCATTTAATAATATTACCATTATTATATAATTGCGAAATTTGGCGGCACACTTTTGAAATTTGGCGGCATACAATAGTGCCGCGGCACAGTGGTTGAGAATCACTCACTCTAGCTATTCAAAGGGGGAACCTTGCCTAAAGGGTCTCCTTTTAATAATATATTTTAGTTAAGTATTACATTTTAAAAGTATAGATTAACATTAACATGATTTTTAACTGAAGTATACAAGGAATTGATATAATATGTTCATTTATTGGCTTACTTGATTCAATGACCTTTCACCCCTGGATGGGTCAGAGACTCACTCTTGTAAACTTTCTAGAATACGCATAGAGACGCAATGTCTCTGCGTAGAGAGAGAATAAATGCGATCAAGTTGAAAGACACCGGCCCAGAGATGTGACCAGTATTCCATATAAGGTCGTCCTTGAGCCCTGTATTATAATAGTTTTACGCGCCATAGAAAAAACTGATTAACACAAAATCATCATATAACTAAACCAGTCCATAGGGTTTTCTGAAATCGTCCTATTTAAAGTGGTCATGCTTTATTACACGTCATCCTTTCGGCCTATCAGCGCACGCCGTCTGAATCGCGCTAACAGAGTTTTTCGACGAAGTAAGATATATACAGATATGCCTGCTTAGTAATTGGGGAGTCCGTGTTACTCGGGGAACCGGTGTGGTGTTTGGCCGTAAAGCAGCACCATCTGGATGTGCCGAATAAATTCGTCATGTATGGGTATTATTATGAAAAAAACCAATTCTTTAAACGCATATTGAGATTTCTTCTCACAAACCGAAGTAGCTCCTTTGACTCTCTTTTTTTTAGGATAGGTAGTTTACACATAAGGGCATTCATTGGACACATTTTAGTTGGGATACTATTGAAAAAATAGGAGGTTTGATCTTTTAAGGAAGACCGGGTGTAGATTTTTCACGGCTTTAAAATATAATCCACTGCGTATACTGAATGAAATACCGTAACTGAAATACAATAACTGAAATGAAAATAATCGAAAAAATGCTTTGTACCCCTTGGTATCATTTTCTTCATGTTCCAACTTGGGACATCCAAGGTGACATTTAAGAAAACCAGTTGCGCCATTTATTAGGTTTGGGCCTCAGGTGATTTATGCGCGTAGTTTCTGTGTCCCTGAAACACGGAGCTAGGCTAATATATTTCGGTTGCATCACGTTGTTTTCACAGTACGACTTACGAGCGAGTTAAAGACGTAACATAGATACGTATCCTTAAGTATATTAAATAAAATCATATTTGAGCAAATCTTTTGGATACATAGTTGTATCCTTAACACACTGCTATTAGCGAAGCAAATTTACAAAAACATTGTTTATTCTCACTCTATAATCCATGTTTACGTGTTTCTAGTAAAAGGTTTTATTTAATTAAAATAAGTAACGCTTTATATAACATAATATATTTTTAAAACAGTCACCAAAATACAGTTATTTTGTTGTATGCGATTAATTAAATTGTCATGTCATCATTCTCCTATCAATAACAATTTTAAATAATATATTTTACAAAATAATTGAATGCAAATTGCAATTTCTTATTGCAAACATAGCCTTGACTGTAGCAGAATTCAAAATTTCTACGCAGTTCCAACATACACGCATAGATTACCGACGCTAAGATTTTATTAAATTATTCCACCAGTAGAACGTCACATTCTTGCTATACTTTTGTATAGAACTCATAAACGCCGCTAGGTGGCGCTTTTTGCAACGCAAAAGTTAATAGTCTGTGGACGTAGGCGTGACAGGATTATAATTTGCCGCCAATTTTTTTAATAACTTTGTGCTTTACCTTTTTTTATAACGCAAAGGCCTAACTACATTTAATGTTTACTTTTATTTAAATATTCATAGTAATAGAATGTTTGTGGGATTGGACTTATTTGTTTAAAAAATTAATAAATGAGGGTTAGATAATGTGGATATAATTTATTTAAAATCTTTATTTATTTTGTATGTAATTATCAACAATATTACTTATTTCACTACTTTAAGATATAAAATAAAATTGGTGTATATTGATGTATATTAAGCATTTAATATATTTATCAATCAGATTGATTGCCCCTTTTATGAAAATTTGAATTTCGTAAATCCTCTTGATACTCCAGTCATGTGATATCCTTCCATTTGTCCCTCCTTCTCGGGGAACCGAAAACTTTTAGTCAAAGCTCACCAATGTCCAAATTCAGCATTTGATAAACGAGCTTTGAATTTTTGATACAATTTTGTGTAGTTTTTGAAATTTTTTACTTTTGCTTTAATAATTGTATAATATGTGGCGAAGGCCTAGGTTGCAATACCAAGAGCAAGAATTAGTCTTTTGCACAGATCCCCGTTATCCAGAGCGTGAGTTGCGCCTGCTGAATGCTGGCTATCGACATATTATGTTCGCAGACTGAATTTACAGTAGTCATAATTGTATATATTATGTGATTAATTATTAAACACAATAATAAAATTTAATATTCTATTATATTATGTACTGTATTATATTTATTTATTTATTGTTCGCAAAACTTGGGTGGAATGCTAGTAACGAAGTATTTTTTATTTAGTACTTAGTTTTTAATTCCGGAAAAGCGAACGGTCCCTACTAATAAATATTTATTCCTTGAACTCTGAAGAATGTTTTATGGAGAAGAAAATTGGAAACATCATACGATTTTCCATAAGTATGTGGCTACTAAAAAGGTAGGCTAAGTGAAGAAAGTCATATTCGCAGAGACATCTAATGGCTTTCTTCAAGATTTTGGCCAAAAGAAGGTCGAATCAGTTACCACCGCGTTGTTGAGACCGAAGTCTCTTTCATTCTCTGGCATTAGATATCAGTGTATATAATATTATGGATTGCTTTGTCGCTTCAAACATATTGGTGGCGAGTACTTAGAGCGGCTTTCTCACCAACACCGCTTACGGCTGTAGCTATGGACCCTCCGATAAGGCTAACGAAAAACTTAAATAGATCCCTAACTAAAAACACGCGCGATCAAATCACATTTTCGTAAACAAAACAGCGGATTGGGAACGAGTTTTATATTTTTTATCGAAATTTTGTTTTGGTATGAATTGAATATTATAGAACATATAAGAATTGTATCATAAAGATCAGAGGAAAATGTGGAAAACGCTATCTCTAGGCGGGTGAAATTTAGACTTCAATTTTCATTTGGAATAGCCCTACCTGTGTAAGAATGTAGGCTATTCACACTAGCGATATTGTGTATGCATTGATATACAAAAAACCCAAGATGCACAGTCTCGAATAAAAGTAACGCTGAAAGTGTCCCGAAAGTCGAAACACTATTTCTGTCTTTCTATAAGTTGCAAGCATATTTTATTGCAAAGTCAACCTTATGCGAATTGTTTAAAGTTGTTCTTACAACGCAGTGTAATTTTACGACCGACCGTGGTCGGTAGGACAAGGTATTGAGTGGAGTCGAACATGACTTTTTTTATCACTACATAGTATAAAACAAAGTGGCTTTCTCTGTTCCTATGTCCTTATGTATGCTTAAATCTTTGAAACTACGCAACGGATTTTGATGCGGTTTTAATAGATAGAGTGATTCAAGAGGAAGGTTTATATATATAATAACATTCATTAAATAGTGGAGAAGTACTGTTATTTTTGAGGTTTCTAATGTGATGTCGTAAATAATTACATTTTTTCCGCTTACATTGCAAATGCAGGCTGAACCCTACGAGTTTTATCAAAATAATGTACTAAGTATTGTACACATTGAAAAGGTCTACAGTCCCAAAGTCCTAAAAGTCCCAGATGGTATATGTCTATCTCTTATGGATAACCCACATTTTTATATACAACGTTCACAGATTTTCTGTAGTGTATTTAGTATCAGCATTGCACCTGTGCGAAGCCGGGGCGGGTCGCTAGTTATTATACATTACTATTTAGTATTTTAAGAGTTTGTTAAATTGTGTTTTGAACACATAAATATACTTTTATTTGTGCATAAATATGTTTTTGGGTAGCCTATGGGTATATCAAAAAAACAATAATAACTGTTAAAATTGTTTATTCAAATATTTGGTTCAAAATGATAATGATGAATGGTATTTATTTTGCAAAAATCAAATCAAGTAGGCCAGTTACAGGCACTTTTGAATTGTCACAGTCAATTAAAAAACACAAATAAAAAAATCAACCACTTATTAGAACAGGGTCATTTTTAAAATGCGACTAAAATAAAAAGAAGACTGCCGGTTGATTCTGTAACTCACTTTACAAAATCTCACAGTGGATTCCGCTCTCAAATCACTCCTGAAGGTGTCAGGTTACAATTTTTATCTCAGAACCAATTTTTCAATCCACTCTTCATCATGTCTTGTCTCCAGTAGATTCATCCTATTTTATAAGTAGGTTCCAATGTTCAAAAAATCCTGGTTAGATTTTTCTGCCTTTGAAGAAGAATGTCACATTTATATCAACGACAAGGACCCTGGATATAGAAAGACACAATAGTGCAGATATTATCAAATAATTGAATTTCGTTTATTCTTCAATTTATAATAAATGATATCACAGCCCGAATAACCAAAATTTATAATTATTTATAGGTATAACATTAAGGTTTTGAATAAAAACATTATTCTGCTTTACACAAGTATAAAATACCATCATTATGTACATGATAGTTTAAGTACTTATTAAGCTTTTTAATTTTTTTGTTCATAACAATTACTTTTTCATAACTGATTAGAAAATATATTAAAATAAATAAATATATTTGTCTACAAAATAAAGTAGGTAGTAATTGATTAGCTCTATGTGAGGCTGGGTTTGATTAGCTTTTATAATACTTAAGTTTGAGTTTGTATTACTGAAAGTTATTTTGTAGTGTGTTATAAGTTTATTATTGACATTAAATCATGTTGTATTAGTTATTATTCTGTTCTTTTATTTACCTACCTATATAGAAACACAGCATATATATTTTTTATTTCTGCTTAGCCATGTATTTAAGGTTACTACGTTTTTATTAGGCAGTCATTGAATAAATAGTAGATTTAATTAATCATTTTATTAATATAATATTATTAAATATACAAAAAAAATATTATGAAGTACACATTACACAATTATCATAAACACAGTCATACATAAATTAATTTGATCATAAGTTACAAATAATCTATGGTCCATATTGGAAAGTTTAGTAGTATCGATACGTCAAATTTTTCGAATCCTTCACTAATCGATACGTGCAATGGTTGACGTATGACATCAGTTACTTGTCAAATTCATCGTGTTAATTGTTATTGTTGGCGTGCTTAGGCATGATATTTGTCCATTTGTATGGAAAGTGTAAATAAATATATCTCATGAACCGTAAGTTTCAACTTAATACTTTACAAAACGCTTTCTTATGGTGAGTACTATCTACAAAAAAAAATTGAGCATTAAAATCGACGGGTCATATTGGAAAGTTTATCCTGGTATAGACCCTGTAATGCGTTGTTCTAACACTGAACAAGCAGCCATTGAAGTTGGCCGTATAGAAGTTTGTGCGTTGAATGAAGTTTTTAGAAAAAATAAATAAAAATCACACATTGCTTGTTTAATCAGTCATAAAACAACAAAAACTAATGAATAAAGTTTTTTACTTACCGAAAATACGATATCCCATCCTTTTTAGCCTTCTTGACGTAATATTTTTACAATTTCTCACAGAACACTTTGACATTTTTAACGTCTGCTCCTAGACGCGAGCGACGCGAGAGTATTTGAAATGACCGCACAATTTAAAATGTTGCGCTCATTTTTTGGGGACGTTTTTTAGACGTTGAGTGTGCATCTTGGGTTTTTTGTATGTCAATGTGTGTATGTGTTATCGTTTTATATTGAACTAGCAGACTCGGCCAAGCGTTGCTGTGGCTAAGGTTTTTGTTATATTACATAGTAGTAAATTAATCAAGGGAAACCGTAGGAGAACTTATGTGAAACGTTGGTACCACGACACGGACCTAAACTAAACTACCTTTAACTCAGCGCCATCTGTTAGAATTGTATCAAATAATAAACAAATTTTAATGTTATCGTAATTTTAGTAAGGATGCCTATTTTTTTTGAAAATGAAATATAGCCTATGCCACTCAGGAATGATGTAGCTTTCCAACAGTGAAAGAATTTTTCAAATCTGCCAAGTAGTTTCGGAGCCTATTCAATTCATACAAACAAACAAAAAATCAAACCTTTCCTCTTTATAATATTAGTATAGATATGTACTTTATTACATGTCATTATATACTGCTCAAAACAATTAGCGGAACAAGATTTTTCTCCTGTCTATTGCTTAAACTATAATTAGATTTAAATTAACTTGTACGCTATTTTTTACCTTGTTAATTTGTTAATTACTACAATTAATAAAAAAAATCAATTTGTATTTTTTTTATTAAAAAATAAAATAAAATGTGCATTGTAAACGAAAAACTAATTGGTGATAAAAAAGGTCCATCAAAGAAATATTCTTATATCGTTTAAATATTCGTCTTAAGTGACTTTCAGTAACGTGTGTGGCCTCCATGAGCCCTAATCACGGCTTGACAACGACGCGGCATGCTTCGTATGATCCTCCGAATATCTTCTTGTTGAATTCGCTACCATTCTTCAATCAACGCTTCAGTGAGCTGCTGCAGTGTTTGAGGTACAATCGCTTCCGGATGCGCCTGTCAAGGAAGTCCCAAATGTGTTCAATTGGATTTAGTTCAGGGCTCATGGAAGGTCACTCCATTACACGGATTTCCTGCTTTCGTAAGTAATCTGACGTGATGGCTGCAGTAGCCTGGCATTATCTTGCATTTAAAGAAAATCTGGGCCCATACCATATGCTGCGGGCCAAACATGATCTTCGAGCACATTTTCAATGTAAGTTTGAGCACACAAGCGCCCGGGAACAACGACGAGATCTGTGCGCTCGTCCAAACTAACTCCGCCCCAAACCCTCACAGAGCCACATCCAAATTTGTCATATTCCTGGACTGCTGCTGCACTGTATCGCTCGCCTGGGCGTCTGTAAACACGGAGACGACCATCGCAACGTGTTAGACGAAATCGTGATTCGTCAGTTAAAAGCACTGGCCTCCATGTCGAAGTTGCCAATTAGCGTGATTTTGCGCGAACTGTCGGCGAGCTTGTCTATGCTGAATTGTTAGACGCACAGCCCGAACTGGACGGCGTGATCTCAAATTGGCTTCCAATAATCTATTTCTTACCGTCTGGTCGGAAATTTCTACACCTGTAGCCGTCCTTAGTGTATTTTGTAGATCTCTTGCAGTTGTGGTGCGGTTACGTAAAGCACAGTTGACGATGTAGCGATCTTGCAAACATGTAGTTTTTCTCTTTCGACGTTGACCACGCCTTCGTGAGTATTCTCCCGTCTCACGGTATCGCTTCCAAAGTCTGTAGATAACAGAAGGGGCTACTCCTAGATCATTTTCTACATAACGCATAGTTCGACCCTCTTCAAGCAAAGCGATAGCTCGGGAGACATGCAATTCAGTCAGATCTGGCATTATGACCTAAACTCACTCGCTTCAATGAATAACAATACTCAAAAGGCTCACTTCAATTTATATTAATACTCAAAAGATTGAAAAAAACTACTTAAAATGTGTTTTCTGTGATTAGAAAGTAATGAAAATTCAAAGACGTCACTTTATTTCTAGACACACTGCCACTTTATTATAGGACTACTTACCAAGACGCCGATGCTCTTTTGTTTTTTATTTTCTTCGATTTTTCTTCAATGCCTTAACATTATCTAGTTGACAGTAATAATTAAATCCTTAAGTAAAAAGTTTAGTTTTACTTTAAAATCTTGTTCCGCTAATTGTTTTGAGCAGTATATGTTTCTCGACATTAAGTATCGTATTGGCATAGTCAGTAAGGATAATGTCTGCATATTGTAATATCTGGCAATACTTTATTATGTTATGTGATGTGTTATCGTTGGTAAGGTAATGTAATGGTCCAATAACTGAGCCCCGAGCAGTACTTTCTGTTATCTGTTATTTTAAATGTCCTCCTTAATACAGAAGAAGAAAACAGAAGTAAAAATAACAATTTGTTTTGGTTCTATAGAGTAAATAAATAATCTTTTCTTTTAAGTCTTGTCAATGCGTGATTTTATTTGATTTTTTTTTAAACTTGGTGAACTATGCTTATCAAACGTCCGGCTTATGTGGATGACTTTAAGGACGATGGGCCCGGTTAATGTTAGGTAATAGGTATTATGTTTTGTTTTTTTTATTGAAATAACTGTTTCTGGTATTTGAATTTGGTTGGGGGTGATAAGTATACCCTCCCTCTCCTCCTACCCGACCTCAAAATCGAGGTATTGAATTGTAAACTTTACATCAACTTTACTTTTCCAATAGCTTTCCCATAATTTGCGATTTATTTGTTTTAAGTCGAAAAGAAAATCCGTAAAAGGAACTCTCCATGAAATATTATGATCCTCATCATAATTAGAATTGACTATACCATCTACAATTTCATTTCCCTTGATACCCCTATGAGAGGGCCACCTTGATAAATTTAAAGGAGCCCATGAACGTAAATTTATAACCATTATTAATCGTTTCATTTGAGGGTTGGCCACTGTCAGACTCCAAGCCATTTATTTCGTTTTAAAATTATAGATAATAACAGATGTACATACTGTGGAGGAATAGAGGCCGACTTATCCCATTTTTTTTTATAATTTATTTCATAACCATGGATACAGAGTCCTTCAGTCGGAATCATAGAGATTACAAAATTACATAAAATTCTAAAAAGTATGAAATGGACTCTAAATCATAACATTTTTACTTAAAATATTCTTAAGCAATTAGTAATATAAAGTAGTTAATGCAAATTAACTTTAAGATATCTATACTAAATGACAATACAAAAATACTCTATATTATAAATAAAATACACTATACAATTGCAAATATTCTTACTATCGAAAAGTAATTAGATCTGTTCAACTGTGTTTGAAATAAATTTAAACACAGGTATGAAAAAGGCACGATTAGATAATAAATCTTGAGGGCGGCGGGGAAAACTTAATGAATTTTCATCAGCAACATCACCAATGACACTGACAAATAATAAACGTTGGATGTTAAACGTTTCACACTCGAACAAGACATGCTTAATATCTGCGTTTTCCTTTGAACAATATGTACAATTATCATTAAGAATGATGTTCTTCCTCTTGAGATGTGCTGGAACATTGCAGTGTCCTACACGTAAGCGATTAATGCACGTTATGAACTTTCTATTTATGTATTTAAAGCTGTTATACCACGGGATCTTTGGTAAATCTTTCTGTATTTCTGAGTACCAATGTCCTTTATTCAATATGTCTATATTGTAGTTCCAATATTCTTTCCATCTTGTCTTGAGATTAGTCTTTATCTGCATATAATAGTCTGTGAAAGGCACTTTGAAAGAGTCTGTTAAATCATCATCATGGTCCCGACGAGTCGCCTCGTCCACAACCTCATTGCCAGTTATACCACTGTGGGAGGGTACCCATACAAATTCTACATGCTTTTCTAATGTGTAGATTAAATCCTTAATTTTATATACAATAGAATTTTGTTTATATGCTAATCTACAATTGCACAATGCTGTTAAGACACTCTTAGAATCACTTACAATCAAAATATTTACATTATTTACATAATATGTTAAAGCAGCTAATATTGCCCAAGCCTCGGCAGTGAATATACTACAAGTTATAGGTAATCTCCAGCATTTGGTTGATTTCATTTGCGGGTCATAGTATGCTGCCTTAACAGTCTCACTTTTGGAACCATCAGTATATATAATATAAAACTCAGATTTATCACTTAGAAATTGTAAGAAGTCAAACTTATTTTTGACAGAGTCTAAATTATTATTTCTAAATAATTATTATTTCTATAGGATAAGAGACTCTAACAAGGATAACACTGTTTTTATTTGCTAGCTCCTTCAAACAAAATCGCTCAGCCAACTGTAAGCGTCGCAAACACAGTGGAGGTATGCAGTTTTCCACTTCCATACTGTTTATAGGAGTGGTGCGCATAGCTCCACTTATTACTCTCAGTCCAATATTTTGTATTACATCCAGTTTTCTTAGTAGTGTACTATTTGCATTCATATAAGCCAAGGAACTGTAGTCAAAATGACTTCTGACTATGCTTTTGTACAGCATGTTCAAAGTTTTTGGATCTGAGCCCCAAAAAGTGCCTGCCAAGCTCCTCATTACGTTGATGCTTTTCATGGCATTTAGGCATATGTACTGAATGTGTTTATCAAATTTTAGTTTGTCATCCACTACTACACCAAGAAATTTATGGTGATTAACTATAGGGATTTTATTATTGTTATAGGAAATATTTACAGTAGTCTGTGCAAATGGATCTTTACTGAATACTAATACTGAGCTTTTCTCTGAACTTACTTCTAATTTCAAAAAATTCCCGTAGTAAGTTTGTAGTTTATTTAATGCTGTGTTTATGCTATTAACAGCTATGTTTAAACTTTGATTTTCACTATACAAAAGCAAGTCATCTGCAAATTGCAATATTTTAACCTGGGGTATACATGATCCAGTATTTGTGATGTATACAAGCTTGCATTGTTCCTTTATTGGCCTGTTTAGGTCCATGTAACTTATTAATAAATTTAACATATAAAGTCCTGTTGTGCAAGAATTTAAAAATCCAATTTAGAGTTTTTCCCGGTACACTCAATTTATGTAAAACTTTGATTAGAGTCTCAATATCAATATTATCAAATGCACCTTTAACATCTAAAAAGACGCATACAACATTAGAGTGACTAATCTTAGCTTTTTTGAGATCAGCAATGAAAGATACAAAGCTTTCAGAGCAACTTCTACCTTTCCTGAATCCAAACTGAATATCTGGTAACTTTCCTTCTGATTCAGCAAAGTTATCTAATATTATCTTTAGCATGTTTTCAAAGAGTTTACCTAAACATGATGATAATGAAATGGGTCTATATGATGATGGATTATTCACAGTTTTATTAGGCTTTAAGATGGGACACTCCTTCTCACTCAGCAGCTTTTTCACCCTGCACTATTTAATAGAACTCGTTCATCTTCACTCAGTGATGTTTCCAAAGTCCAGCAGGAACATTTGATACCTGTTACACAGGCACCTACACAGGAACAAAATTTAAACAACCCTAGTGTGCCCTGGCAACGAGTGCCAAAGCAAAAAAGAAATCGGTCTCCTGAATAAAAAGACTCAAGAAGGCCTCAAGCCAAAAGGACACAGCAACGAGAGGCAATCATTAACAAACACCGAGATATAAATACTCCTGAACAAAATACCTCATTGAATATAGATACCAACAACAGTTTTGCTCTGTTAGATGTCGAAGTTGGGGAAGCCACAGCTAAGAGAACACCTAAACCTCCACCAATAATTTTATACGGTGTTAATGACCTTGCAAAACTAACCCAACTCATAGAAGAAGTCATTGAAAAAAATGATTACACCTTTAAAATCGTATCCAAAAACCAGCTTATAATCTCCTCTAACACGGTTGACAAATATAAGATTCTAATCGAGCACATAAGAAGTAAAGGGCTTATAGGCCATACATTTACACGCAAAGACCAAAAATGCATGAGGATTGTTATCAAACACCTTCACTTTAGCACACCTAAAGATGCCATTATAGAAGCAGTAGAAAAAACTGGAAATAAAGTACAAGGAGAAATAGTTACTGCCCGGAAGCCAGGAACCAAAGAGCCCCTAAATACATTCTTTGTAAATGTGGCTCCACACGTAAATAATAAATTTGTCAAAGAAATAAAAGTGATATATAACCAGAAAGTCTCTATAGAAGACCCACGAAGAACAATGACAGTGGTACAATGCAAAAGGTGCCAGCAATATGGGCACAGCAAAAATAACTGCATGAGGCCTTACAGATGCGTAAAGTGTGCTGGGGCACATAAAACTACTACATGCACAATAAATGAAAACACTCCAGCAGTATGCGCACTATGCTCAGGAAGCCACCCTGCTAGTTACAAAGGATGCCAGGTGTATAGAGAAGTCCTATGGTGATTGGCTGAAACTTGTTTCCAATTTGCAAGAAAGCAAATTGGAAACAAGTTTCAGCCAAAACCAAAACCAAAACTCGCTTTGGATGAGCGGCCTAACAACACTGAAATGAATGAGCCCCCTAGTGACATGGATGCGATGATACTTGATTCTGATAATAACTCCAAGTCTACTGAACTAAAACATCGGCTACCAAGCGTAAAAGAATCCTTGGGACCCTATAGGCTCTCAAAAATTCAAATACATCTGCAGCATACCATACAGAATTACAAAAATCATACATGAGAAATAACTCTGACCAAACGAAACGAGAGATAAGCAGGAAAGATAAAGTTGACCTTACAGGGTCACAGAGAACAAATACGCAAAACCACGTTGACCATGTGTCACAGAGAACAAATACGCAAAACCACGTTGACCATGAGTCACAAAGAACATATATGAGAAAAATAGAATTCGGGCAAGAAAATAGACTCAATCTAGAAGCACTTATAGTGAAACAGACTGAAAGAATCGACCAACTCATTTCACAACTCGGCACAATGATGAACCTCATCAGTAGGCTACCACAATGATATCCCTGCGTATCGCTACCTGGAATATCAATGGCCTAACGCCAAATAAAAAAGAACTGGAAATACTGTTAAAGCATAACAAAATCGACATTGGTCTAATATCCGAAACCCATCTGAATGATCGTAAGAATATTAAGATAGACAACTATGACGTATATTGTACTAATCATCCCGATAGCACGTCACATGGAGGGTCGGCAGTCATTGTAAGGAATAACATCGGACACCACCTCCATGCCAAGTTCCGAGAAGACTGGATGCAGGCCACTACCATCACTATAAATTCAAGCTTGGGCCACATCAATGTAAGTGCTGTATATTGTCCGCCAAAGCATAAACTGAAACAACACATGTTTGACCGCTACTTTCAGAGCTTGGGAAACAGATATATATGTGGTGGGGACTGGAACTGTAAACACACTCATTGGGGCTCAAGATTAACGAATAGCAAAGGACGTGAGTTGAAAAAATGTGTCGATAAACACAAACTTATAACACTAGGAACAGGAAAACCAACTTATTGGCCAACAGATGCCAACAGAATACCTGACCTACTGGACTTTTTTATGGTGAAGGGACTGTCTGATGTGTATTTTGACGTGGCTCCTTCGTCTGATGGTGGGTCTGACCACACGCCTGTCATAGCAACATTTAGCGTTACGGCTATACACAGAGAACAAAGACTGGCACTATATAATCATAAAACAGACTGGGACGCATTCGCTGAATACCTGGAAGATGAGGTGGATTTAAAGGTTAAGCTCAAGACAGAAGAAGATATAGATGAGGCAACATTCTACATCACGAATCTCATCCAAGTTGCTGCGTGGCGTGCCACCCCGACACTGAGCTCTCCCAATCAAGCAGATAACATACCAATGGAAATACGCAACAAGCTGGAAGAAAAACGGAGACAAAGAAGGCGATTACACACCAGCAGATCAAATGTAGACAGGTCAGAATTCAATAGAATATCTAGAGAACTAAAAGAGTTAATCAAAGAAAATCAGAACACAACCTTCCAAGAAAAACTGTACACTCTCGGCGCACAAGAAAGATAATTACTCACTCTGGAAAATTACTAAAAACTTTAAAAGACCACAAAACCATATACCGCCTATAAGGACATCTACAAATGACCCGTGGGCTAGGAGCGGCAGTGAAAAGGCTGAACTCTTCGCTAGACACCTTAGTGAAGTCTTCAAACCAAACCAATCATCGATGACTGAGTTTGAAGAGGAAGTGGACAGAATTATCAATAGTGACCAGCAGTTATCACTACCGCTAAAACTTGTCACCCCACCGGAACTAATGCGAACAATTAGCTACCTGGAAAACAAAAAGGCTCCTGGTTTCGACCTAATAACAGGTGAAATCCTTAAAAAAATGCCTAGAAAACCAATAGTATTCCTAACAATGTTATTTAATGCCATTTATAGAATACAGTACTACCCAAAGCTATGGAAGATATCACAAATAATTATGATTGCAAAACCAGGGAAACCACCAACAGAACCTAGCTCATACAGGCCTATAAGTCTTCTTCCTACAATGTCAAAGGTTTTTGAAAAAACTTTCCTGCGGAGACTAAAACCAGTTCTGGATGAAAATAGGATTATACCCGATCACCAATTTGGCTTCCGGGAAAAACATGCTACTGTAGAACAAGTACACCGAGTGGTTCACAAAATAAGGCAATCGCTAGAGAAAAAAGAGTATTGTCCAGCAGTATTCATAGACATTCAACAGGCTTTCGATAGAGTTTGGCACAAAGGATTGCTGTACAAGCTGAAAACGCTCCTACCAAACTCATTTTATATGATCCTAAAATCTTACCTTGATCAAAGAAGATTTCAAGTGAAGTATGAGGAAGAGCTTTCAAGGCTTTATTGCATCACTGCCTCAGTTCCACAAGGATCAGTGCTTGGCCCGGTCCTTTACTCGCTGTATACGGCAGACTTGCCTGAAACGGAGAATGTTGTGACAGCAACATACGCGGATGACACTGCATGCCTTGCGAGCGATGTGAATCCGTATAGCGCCTCAATGAAACTACAGGAACAACTTGATAAGGTGAACGAGTGGCTACAGAGGTGGAGAATCAAGCCTAGCATTGGTAAATCAGTCCAAGTAACATTTACACTGCGAAGGGGCGATTGTCCACCTGTGTATATGGAAGACAAACCGTTACCAAGCAAAAACAGCGTGAAATATCTCGGACTACATCTCGACAGAAGGCTGACCTGGGCTAATCATATAAAAGCCAAGAAAACAGAAGCCACCTTGAAATTTAAAGAGTTATCTTGGCTTCTAGGCCAGCAATCTAAACTGAACCTCAGCAACAAATTGCTTGTTTACAAGGCCATAATACAACCGATCTGGACATACGGAATAGAACTCTGGGGCTGTGCATGCAATTCCAACATCGAAATTCTCCAAAGATTTCAAAACATTGCACTGCGAACTATTTCAAAATATGCTCACTGGTTTGTAAGAAACATCGAAATTCACGATTACCTGGAGATACCAACCGTAAAAGAAGTGATCCGCAAAAACAGTTGTAGATACCGAGAAAGATTAAGGAAGCACACAAATGAACTGGCCAAGAATCTGTTAAGTCCAGGAGATGACGTGACTCGCCTAAAAAGATGGCAAATACTAGACCTAGACCAGAGAAACTAATCTAAAATCTAGTTTCTACAACACATACGGTGCCCTTCAAAGGAATCGCACCCTACCATAACTACCCTCGGAGAATATCTGATTATGGCTGATAGCCGATTGTAGATGAAAAAAAAAAAAAAAATTCAGATGAATCATTTAAAATTCCACTTAAACTGTTTAAATTAATTTGATTTGATTCAGTGTTATCATGCAACAGCAATGTTATCTAGGAATGAAGGCACCCATTCATCATTGAAAAATCTATTATGACATGAACCTATTCTCTTGAACCTTTTGATATAACCCCATATTCTAGAAACAGGTGTCATTCTATTGAAACATAAGTTATGCCATGAATTAATACTCTCTTCTTAAGTATTCTTTTCTTTTGAGCATCTGTTTTTTTGTACTCTATATAATTAGAAATGCTAGGTGAAGCTCTATACAGTATCAGGGCTTCTTTGGACTTTCGAACCGCATCATTACATGTTTTGTTCCACCAGGGAACAGGTTTCCTCATGACTTTCACAGTTTGCCTAGACTTTTGTTTAGGTATAGTTTTTGATCTAATATCACACAAAATATTTATAAAATTATTGTATAAAGCAATTGGTTCTTTATTCTCGGTGTCCAACTGACAAAAAGATGTTTCAGATAATTTACAATATTCATTCCAATCAGCCTTACTATATATGTATTTTTCTTCCACAGGCCGGACTTCATATATGGATGGTTTTATATTGACAACAACCTGAGTTGGATAGTGGTAGCTGCCCATTGGATCATCATGAATTCGCCATTCACAAAGAGGAGCTATTGATGGGGTAACCAAAGTTACATCTATAGCAGATGCATTTCTGTTTGGAATTTGAACAGTTGTAGCACTCCCATCATTCAAAATACACAAGTCTAATTCATCAATGAGATTGTACAAACTATTGCCTCTACTATTATTTGATTGACATCCAAAAACTGTATGATGTGCATTTAGATCTCCCATTATTATATATGGCTTAGGTATTTCAAGTAAAACCTTTTTCATTGTGTGAATATTAAACCTATTAACATCATTATTGTGAGGGCAATATACACAAAGAATGTGCAATTTGCCCATACATGTTTTTACAGCTACACAGATATTCTGAATGGATTCATGAAAAGTAGTATTAGGGCGATTCCGCTATAGACGATTTTTGACATGAATTTCTAAATCACGCTATTTGTTACTTTTTTTCATATCGGTACAAAGAAAAAGGTATAAATTTATTAAAACATTTTTTATTTTTTATTTTACTTCATATTTAAATTTTTGGCGCGCTTGGAAACATTATCATTCGAAGAATTGGCTGAATCTGCAAAATCACAACGTGGCAACACTGGCACGAAAGAGCTATTACCGACAGTTTCAGTTTATGTTCTACCGGCTAAATGTGTAGTGAAAATATTGTTTTATTCTTATGTGCAAAAAAATGTAAGTACTTGTTGTTATTTTTTAAGCATTATTGAATATAAAAAGTCACTGTTAGCTTGTTGCACCCGCGATACAAAAGATATAAAAGTTTGTGTTTTTCACAGAAATGAAATCCTATAGTTTTCAAACTTTGTAAAAGTAAAAAAAAATCAAAGGCAAACGTATTTAAATCGTTTTTAGGAGTATAATGTTAGTTGAATTGAAATTTACTTAAACTTAAATTGGTTGCACCCGCGATCGTGATGTTAGGATCGCGGGTGCAACTCTTTGACAAATAACCGTATTGCCTGATTTATCACATATTTTATTTTTTTGTTATGCTTTAAATAATAATAATATGGTGTGCATGATTGGTGACAAATATTTAATGTGTGGTTATATTATATTCCGTATTTTTTTACAGATTTGGCACGCAGTCTGTCTAAAAACATCTTTTTTATATTCGTAGCAAAAGAAGAAGTTAAAGAAAAGATGGCCATGTTGGATGCTAAATGAGAAGGACTGAAAAATATACCAGGCATTCAATAAAAACATTTCTTCCAACCTGAAGTTGGGAATGATAGTATTTCCGTGGCGCAAACTTCACTGTCTCATCTCATATGCAGACTAGTTTTGAAATCTCCGAAAACCACTACTGAAACAAAAAGTGATTGGGATGACGATGACTTGGAACCTCTTACAAATAAAATACAAGAAGGAAATCTCTGTCCTTCAGTATCAGATCAGAGTAAATCTTTTGTCCCACTTAAAACAAAATTGCGCATTTCAGATGTTTTCAGACGACGAATATCCTCTTCAACCCTCAAAAATACTCGCAGAAGCATGCCCTGAAACTGGTTCTGCCTGTGCTGATGTCTTACCAAGAGATATTAGCGCTGGTTTTTACGTGCTCGTGTAATTGCTCTGTAAGTCTGGCAAAAAAAGTACTCAATACCGCTATGTAGGGGTGTGTCAGAGCGATATGGACGAAGATGGAGAGGTTAGAGTACAATTCCTGACGACGGTTGATGGCAAGCATTTCACTGAAATTGTTAATGACAAAGCAGACGTACGATTTTAAGATATTATCGCGAAGTTGGAAGCGCCAAAGAAAAAGATTGACGGAAAAAATACGTTTGTAGAATTTTCGGCGAATATAGACGTATTTGAAAAGAAATAAATAATATAAGTGACAAAGAAGTGTTCTGATTAGTAATAAACATTGATTGATATCTTATTTTATTCCTGTAAAAGTTTTATTGATGTTTGTATTCACTTAAATTAGACGGGTTGCACCCGCGATAATTTGATGTTGCACCCGCGATTGCTTTAAAAGTGAATAATTCTGTGTTTATTTTTGTTTCCTATAAAAAAATATATTTGTTTACTTGGTTAGTTTAACGCCTTACGAAATACGAAGGCATAACATAATAAAAGTTTCACAATTAACAGACTTTTGTGTTTTTGTTTAATGATCTAGAAAGGCTCGGCCAACTTTGTTGCACCCGCGATAGGACTTTGAACCTCATTCCTGACTATATTAATTATTTCAATAAAATTCTTTTTACGAAATATAAAGTGAACTTGTTGAAACGTAGCACTTACAAGAAGATGTTTATTTAAAATATTTTTGGTTTTATTATTATGAAACTTAACATGCGTCAAAATGTTGCACCCGCGATAATGGAATCACCCATTAAATATATCATACTGTAGATTTTGTTTGATTAGTATAGCTACACCATTATGGGTATTAACAGAATTTTTATGTATAATGTTATATGATGCAAAGTTTGGAATTATACTACTGCTTTTAAGCCAAGTTTCATTTAATAAACAGATATCTATATTATGTTCCAATAGAAAAGTATTCAATAAGGCTTTCTTACTCTGTAAGCTTTGTATATTAAACTGTGCTATGTTTAAAAATGTATCCATTGTTTAATTTATTAAATTAGCTAAAAGTATTTCTTTGATCTTTTTATTTGTAATAGGTGTTTCATTTTTATCATTACCTAGAGTAATAAGAGATTTTACTATGGCGTTAATGATAATGTCATTATTGAGAATTTGCTGTGTATTGAACGTGCCTGTACTCACATCATTATTGTTTGGCTTTTTAATAGCCGGAAAGTCTTTAGGGTCTAACATCAGAGGGGCTATGGGAGCTGTACTCACCACAGTGGCATAACTTCGGTTTATATTAAGATATTTATTCTTTATCTCCTCCATTTTCTTCTTTTTAATGGGGCAATCCCTGGAGATTGCTAAATGATTGCCATTACAATTAATACATAAAATTTCGTCTACGTCACACTCCTTGTAGGAGTGCCGGCCGGAACACGACGAGCACATTTGCTCTCCGCGACAAACTCGTGCTGAGTGATTAAATTTCAGGCATCTGAAACATTGCAGCAGTGGTGGAATATACATATGGATCGGGTATCTAAAAATCTGTCTGAATGCATATTGCGGCAGTGTTGTAGCAGCAAAAGTGACTGAAATCGTACCGAGCGGGACCAGTTTTCCTTCAACTTTTTTCATAAACCTTTTTACTGAAATCACTTCCGTGTCGCATATAATGTTCTTGTATATTTCCGCATTCGATAGCTCCTTGGGCACATATCGTATGACGCCCGTAGTTTCGGTCAGGTGAGCTGGAACAAAAGCTTTAAGCTTGTGTCGCCCTAGAAAACTGTCCATTTTTAAGAAATTGTTAGCTGGAGCAGGTTTTTTGAAAGTGATGCCTATTTTGTGAGCATTCACTCGGTGAACTCCCACTATTCCTTTAATATTGTCCGTAAAGAATTTAGTTAATGTTATGGGATTTTTGTTCCCTAACTTCTCACTTTCTTGTGATTCCACATAAACTACACAGTCCGTGCTATGATTGTCTGGAAATTGTCTTTTATAGTTCGGTTTGGTGAACACTTTATAATTTTCATTAGTCGCCTCTAATTTTCTTTTCTTGGCGTCTTTAACACCGGGGGTCTGCCCCCCGGCGCTGTTTTCACCCATTATTACGTACTATTTATATAATGTTACTAATTTCCTATTTACACGAAAAGAAAAAACAAATATATACAATTAATAAGAAATATTGAAAAATCGCAATTACTTAATACACCCGCTTAGTTTGACTTCCCGCCAAAAAGTCCCGACTTATCCCACCTCATCTTGAGTTGCCCGACCTTTAAATTTCAACGTTTAATACTAGTAATGGTGGCTACACACGATCAGTTTTAACTGACAGTTGAAACTGTCCAGTAAAAATTGTCAGTTAAAACTGAGCGTATGTAGATTGAAAACTGACAGTTTTATTGTTATCAGTTAAAACTGATTGAATTATGATTTCACATATTTTTAAACAATCGCATCAGTTATCAGTTATTATTATCAGATTATAATCAATTATTATAAGATTATTATCAATTATTTTATATATAAAAATGAGCCTTGTTTATGGCAGCATAAAGGTAAAGAGTACCATGATCGGGATTTAAAATTAATATATATAATAATAGTGAAAACACGGCTAAAACATCATCATCAGATGGCATCTTGTAATCACAAGAACACAACACAAGCAAATGAAAAAGCTTGTTTTCAGTTAAAAATGAACGTGTGCGTACACAAGGGACGTCAGTTTTAACTGACACTTTTTACTGAACAGTTTCAAGTGTCAGTGAAAACTGATCGTGTGTAGCCACCATAACGGATATTATGAAGTTGATGGATTTTTATGAGAATAATCAAACTAAACTTGGAAATGCTTTAGCACGTAGCCCTACAAGATCAGATTTAGACTAATCACTGCAAATGGTAGTCATCAATGTCAATCATCACAATTCACAAATAGAAATTCCCCGCCGTGTCCAAGATTTACTGAAATGTCCAATTTTATTCAAATCTATTTACTTATAGTTCACCATTGTTTTATATAATTTTAAGTTAGTATAATTATTTTTGTAAGATATTTTGTTATACCTTTTTTTTAAAGTGCCAATAGACTTTGTATCCGGCTAATAAAAAAAAAAAAAAAAGTAGTTGGCGTACGCGCCGTCGATAATTCTTTGTTTCTTGATCTGGCAGCCCTGCGAGCTACAACCTACAAGTTACAACTTGGGGTGAGTTTTTAAATATTCACTGAAAAAGCTGGAGATTTAAACAACGTGGTATCTAAATAGATGTAAAGTTTTGCTTTAATTACCAAAATTTGTATATGTTTAAAACTGCATAAAATAGATGTAGTTACAAAAATTTACTTATTAAATAATTTTAAACCATTTAAGAATTCAGCGTTTACCAAAAACAAAATGTCGGCTAAAGTGTAGTAATAAACTATAATAATACCTATTAATCTTTTCCAGAATTTTAAGTTTATACATTATTTTTTTAAAGTAATATTAGAAGCATTCATATTTTTGATGTTGAGTTTTGTTAATTACCTAAATATTTTATACGTTTTAATAGTCAGAATTTTGGAGCTCAAAGAAAATTTTCTGCTGGAGCATGTACACATAATATGAAGTGCCAAGCTCCACAATTGGAGACTCCCACAGAAACCAGGCCTCATCCAGACCGTAAACTATGTCGTGTGAAAAACCATCCAATCTCCTGGTCCGACTAATTGCTTTTAATGGTAAATTATTTTCTTATACTTTAAATTAAGAGTTTAAATAGTGTTTTCACAACTTTAAAGCACAAAGTTATGCGATTAATTGATGTAGGCTTTGCACATTTCATTATGAAAAACTATTATCTTGTGAATAAGTTTAACTCATTTTAATTTTGTTATAAAATACATTAATTTTTTTATTTTCCCTATTAAATGATAACAGTAAGCAGCAAACAAAACATAGTAAATTAACAATCAAAATATAAAGCTTATAACAAAAACTAGGTTGCTCTTAGTCAATGTTTACTGCTTTATTTGAAGTTGGCCCCAGCAAGGTTAGCTAGGATGTTAAGTAATTTGATTTTAGTTGTGACTCCTTCAAGGTAAATATAACACAGACTGTAGTTTCTATAATAGTCATTATTATTGCAATATTAAAGTTTAATTCATGGCATGGCATTCAGGGTGAGAAATGACTGACAACTAACGACTAAACAATGTTTGTATTAAGAAAAACTGATCTGGGCACTGTAATAAGGGTGAAGTAGTGTTTTTTACAATTTGACAGATACATAAGCATATTCAGCCAGTAGTGGTCCTTTAGCGCCTACAAACAAACCAATTTCCTAATGCGAAGTTGCGCCAGAATGTAGCTACTTTAGCAGGTAAGAAGAAAGCAAGAAAGATAAAAAAAAAAAACTATTAGACACAATATACAGGAATATTTAGATACAAGTCAAGTGCACTGGCCCCCACACTAGGATTCCCTGTGTTGTGGGCAGCCATTCTTTTTCTTTTCACATGAAAACAGTATTTTACTTAATAATTTCTACAGAAGAATTATTTAAACTATTTTTGTACAATAAGAATATTTCCTTATCTTCGTTAATAGTAATTCATAGGAATATAGAAAATAATATACCTTTTCTTAGATGTTTTGATTCTTAATAAGGTCACGATCAATTTGGTTGTTCAATTACATTGAAATACCAATAACAAGTACAACTTACATTAAATATAAATATTATCAAAATCTATTTTAAAAGCTATATTAGATTTTTAAATTTTTAGGTGACCAAGAGATAGTGATTTAAAATCAGTATTGCTATTTATACTATGGATATTATAATTAGCTATTTAAAAGTAACTAGTGTGCTTTTGTCAGCTGTGCCTAGTCAATGTAATTTTTTAGCAAGCAACAATTTAATCACACTTATCTAATGAAATAATAATAGTAAAAATATTAATTTCACAATCCTTTGTCAATACAGATGTATTAAATAAAATGATATGGGCCAGCTACAAAAGAGCTAAGCGCTTTCAAAGCCCTCTTAGCATAGCAGAAAGTGCCATACAAGCGACCACCACCATTTAGCGGCTTGGAAGTTGACTTACCACACTTATACAACCTAGTGCAGCACGTGGGTGGCCTGAAGAAAATAGCAAAACTACCAAAATGGAACAATGTGGCTGAACATTTGGAATGTTGTAGGAATTTAAAAAATCATGTTACAAAATAAAAAAGATTTATGAGAAATATCTAGTCCCATATGAAGTTATCACATCTTTGGAGAAACATAATTTGATAGAACAAGTTGAGCATTAGTGTGAAAGACGTCATTCAAGGATGTTTAAGCGTGCAAAAAGTCCTTTGCACACACAAAAACAAATGCTGGAGCCATGTGATTCAACTGATAATGATTCGTCTGATGAAATACCAACAAAAGATCGTTTAATATTTAATGCTCTTGCTGAGACTGAAGACTGCATTGTTCCCGGTCGATCAATGAATCTCCATGCTTTTGAAAAAGTAGCTGAAGTCGCTTATGAAGTTATCACATCTTTGGAGAAACATAATTTGATAGAACAAGTTGAGCATTAGTGTGAAAGACGTCATTCAAGGATGTTTAAGCGTGCAAAAAGTCCTTTGCACACACAAAAACAAATGCTGGAGCCATGTGATTCAACTGATAATGATTCGTCTGATGAAATACCAACAAAAGATCGTTTAATATTTAATGCTCTTGCTGAGACTGAAGACTGCATTGTTCCCGGTCGATCAATGAATCTCCATGCTTTTGAAAAAGTAGCTGAAGTCGCTTATGAAGTTATCACATCTTTGGAGAAACATAATTTGATAGAACAAGTTGAGCATTAGTGTGAAAGACGTCATTCAAGGATGTTTAAGCGTGCAAAAAGTCCTTTGCACACACAAAAACAAATGCTGGAGCCATGTGATTCAACTGATAATGATTCGTCTGATGAAATACCAACAAATGATCGTTTAATATTTAATGCTCTTGCTGAGACTGAAGACTGCATTGTTCCCGGTCGATCAATGAATCTCCATGCTTTTGAAAAAGTAGCTGAAGTCGCTTATGAAGTTATCACATCTTTGGAGAAACATAATTTGATAGAACAAGTTGAGCATTAGTGTGAAAGACGTCATTCAAGGATGTTTAAGCGTGCAAAAAGTCCTTTGCACACACAAAAACAAATGCTGGAGCCATGTGATTCAACTGATAATGATTCGTCTGATGAAATACCAACAAAAGATCGTTTAATATTTAATGCTCTTGCTGAGACTGAAGACTGCATTGTTCCCGGTCGATCAATGAATCTCCATGCTTTTGAAAAAGTAGCTGAAGTCGCTTATGAAGTTATCACATCTTTGGAGAAACATAATTTGATAGAACAAGTTGAGCATTAGTGTGAAAGACGTCATTCAAGGATGTTTAAGCGTGCAAAAAGTCCTTTGCACACACAAAAACAAATGCTGGAGCCATGTGATTCAACTGATAATGATTCGTCTGATGAAATACCAACAAAAGATCGTTTAATATTTAATGCTCTTGCTGAGACTGAAGACTGCATTGTTCCCGGTCGATCAATGAATCTCCATGCTTTTGAAAAAGTAGCTGAAGTCGCTTATGAAGTTATCACATCTTTGGAGAAACATAATTTGATAGAACAAGTTGAGCATTAGTGTGAAAGACGTCATTCAAGGATGTTTAAGCGTGCAAAAAGTCCTTTGCACACACAAAAACAAATGCTGGAGCCATGTGATTCAACTGATAATGATTCGTCTGATGAAATACCAACAAAAGATCGTTTAATATTTAATGCTCTTGCTGAGACTGAAGACTGCATTGTTCCCGGTCGATCAATGAATCTCCATGCTTTTGAAAAAGTAGCTGAAGTCGCTTATGAAGTTATCACATCTTTGGAGAAACATAATTTGATAGAACAAGTTGAGCATTAGTGTGAAAGACGTCATTCAAGGATGTTTAAGCGTGCAAAAAGTCCTTTGCACACACAAAAACAAATGCTGGAGCCATGTGATTCAACTGATAATGATTCGTCTGATGAAATACCAACAAAAGATCGTTTAATATTTAATGCTCTTGCTGAGACTGAATACTGCATTGTTCCCGGTCGATCAATGAATCTCCATGCTTTTGAAAAAGTAGCTGAAGTCGCTTATGAAGTTATCACATCTTTGGAGAAACATAATTTGATAGAACAAGTTGAGCATTAGTGTGAAAGACGTCATTCAAGGATGTTTAAGCGTGCAAAAAGTCCTTTGCACACACAAAAACAAATGCTGGAGCCATGTGATTCAACTGATAATGATTCGTCTGATGAAATACCAACAAAAGATCGTTTAATATTTAATGCTCTTGCTGAGACTGAAGACTGCATTGTTCCCGGTCGATCAATGAATCTCCATGCTTTTGAAAAAGTAGCTGAAGTCGCTTATGAAGTTATCACATCTTTGGAGAAACATAATTTGATAGAACAAGTTGAGCATTAGTGTGAAAGACGTCATTCAAGGATGTTTAAGCGTGCAAAAAGTCCTTTGCACACACAAAAACAAATGCTGGAGCCATGTGATTCAACTGATAATGATTCGTCTGATGAAATACCAACAAAAGATCGTTTAATATTTAATGCTCTTGCTGAGACTGAAGACTGCATTGTTCCCGGTCGATCAATGAATCTCCATGCTTTTGAAAAAGTAGCTGAAGTCGCTTATGAAGTTATCACATCTTTGGAGAAACATAATTTGATAGAACAAGTTGAGCATTAGTGTGAAAGACGTCATTCAAGGATGTTTAAGCGTGCAAAAAGTCCTTTGCACACACAAAAACAAATGCTGGAGCCATGTGATTCAACTGATAATGATTCGTCTGATGAAATACCAACAAAAGATCGTTTAATATTTAATGCTCTTGCTGAGACTGAAGACTGCATTGTTCCCGGTCGATCAATGAATCTCCATGCTTTTGAAAAAGTAGCTGAAGTCGCTTATGAAGTTATCACATCTTTGGAGAAACATAATTTGATAGAACAAGTTGAGCATTAGTGTGAAAGACGTCATTCAAGGATGTTTAAGCGTGCAAAAAGTCCTTTGCACACACAAAAACAAATGCTGGAGCCATGTGATTCAACTGATAATGATTCGTCTGATGAAATACCAACAAAAGATCGTTTAATATTTAATGCTCTTGCTGAGACTGAAGACTGCATTGTTCCCGGTCGATCAATGAATCTCCATGCTTTTGAAAAAGTAGCTGAAGTCGCTTATGAAGTTATCACATCTTTGGAGGAACATAATTTGATAGAACAAGTTGAGCATTAGTGTGAAAGACGTCATTCAAGGATGTTTAAGCGTGCAAAAAGTCCTTTGCACACACAAAAACAAATGCTGGAGCCATGTGATTCAACTGATAATGATTCGTCTGATGAAATACCAACAAAAGATCGTTTAATATTTAATGCTCTTGCTGAGACTGAAGACTGCATTGTTCCCGGTCGATCAATGAATCTCCATGCTTTTGAAAAAGTAGCTGAAGTCGCTTATGAAGTTATCACATCTTTGGAGAAACATAATTTGATAGAACAAGTTGAGCATTAGTGTGAAAGACGTCATTCAAGGATGTTTAAGCGTGCAAAAAGTCCTTTGCACACACAAAAACAAATGCTGGAGCCATGTGATTCAACTGATAATGATTCGTCTGATGAAATACCAACAAAAGATCGTTTAATATTTAATGCTCTTGCTGAGACTGAAGACTGCATTGTTCCCGGTCGATCAATGAATCTCCATGCTTTTGAAAAAGTAGCTGAAGTCGCTTATGAAGTTATCACATCTTTGGAGAAACATAATTTGATAGAACAAGTTGAGCATTAGTGTGAAAGACGTCATTCAAGGATGTTTAAGCGTGCAAAAAGTCCTTTGCACACACAAAAACAAATGCTGGAGCCATGTGATTCAACTGATAATGATTCGTCTGATGAAATACCAACAAAAGATCGTTTAATATTTAATGCTCTTGCTGAGACTGAAGACTGCATTGTTCCCGGTCGATCAATGAATCTCCATGCTTTTGAAAAAGTAGCTGAAGTCGCTTATGAAGTTATCACATCTTTGGAGAAACATAATTTGATAGAACAAGTTGAGCATTAGTGTGAAAGACGTCATTCAAGGATGTTTAAGCGTGCAAAAAGTCCTTTGCACACACAAAAACAAATGCTGGAGCCATGTGATTCAACTGATAATGATTCGTCTGATGAAATACCAACAAAAGATCGTTTAATATTTAATGCTCTTGCTGAGACTGAAGACTGCATTGTTCCCGGTCGATCAATGAATCTCCATGCTTTTGAAAAAGTAGCTGAAGTCGCTTATGAAGTTATCACATCTTTGGAGAAACATAATTTGATAGAACAAGTTGAGCATTAGTGTGAAAGACGTCATTCAAGGATGTTTAAGCGTGCAAAAAGTCCTTTGCACACACAAAAACAAATGCTGGAGCCATGTGATTCAACTGATAATGATTCGTCTGATGAAATACCAACAAAAGATCGTTTAATATTTAATGCTCTTGCTGAGACTGAAGACTGCATTGTTCCCGGTCGATCAATGAATCTCCATGCTTTTGAAAAAGTAGCTGAAGTCGCTTATGAAGTTATCACATCTTTGGAGAAACATAATTTGATAGAACAAGTTGAGCATTAGTGTGAAAGACGTCATTCAAGGATGTTTTAAGCGTGCAAAAAGTCCTTTGCACACACAAAAACAAATGCTGGAGCCATGTGATTCAACTGATAATGATTCGTCTGATGAAATACCAACAAATGATCGTTTAATATTTAATGCTCTTGCTGAGACTGAAGACTGCATTGTTCCCGGTCGATCAATGAATCTCCATGCTTTTGAAAAAGTAGCTGAAGTCGCTTATGAAGTTATCACATCTTTGGAGAAACATAATTTGATAGAACAAGTTGAGCATTAGTGTGAAAGACGTCATTCAAGGATGTTTAAGCGTGCAAAAAGTCCTTTGCACACACAAAAACAAATGCTGGAGCCATGTGATTCAACTGATAGTGATTCGTCTGATGAAATATCAACAAAAGATCGTTTAATATTTAATGCTCTTGCTGAGACTGAAGACTGCATTGTTCCCGGTCGATCAATGAATCTCCATGCTTTTGAAAAAGTAGCTGAAGTCGCTTATGAAGTTATCACATCTTTGGAGAAACATAATTTGATAGAACAAGTTGAGCATTAGTGTGAAAGACGTCATTCAAGGATGTTTAAGCGTGCAAAAAGTCCTTTGCACACACAAAAACAAATGCTGGAGCCATGTGATTCAACTGATAATGATTCGTCTGATGAAATACCAACAAATGATCGTTTAATATTTAATGCTCTTGCTGAGACTGAAGACTGCATTGTTCCCGGTCGATCAATGAATCTCCATGCTTTTGAAAAAGTAGCTGAAGTCGCTTATGAAGTTATCACATCTTTGGAGAAACATAATTTGATAGAACAAGTTGAGCATTAGTGTGAAAGACGTCATTCAAGGATGTTTAAGCGTGCAAAAAGTCCTTTGCACACACAAAAACAAATGCTGGAGCCATGTGATTCAACTGATAATGATTCGTCTGATGAAATACCAACAAAAGATCGTTTAATATTTAATGCTCTTGCTGAGACTGAAGACTGCATTGTTCCCGGTCGATCAATGAATCTCCATGCTTTTGAAAAAGTAGCTGAAGTCGCTTATGAAGTTATCACATCTTTGGAGAAACATAATTTGATAGAACAAGTTGAGCATTAGTGTGAAAGACGTCATTCAAGGATGTTTAAGCGTGCAAAAAGTCCTTTGCACACACAAAAACAAATGCTGGAGCCATGTGATTCAACTGATAATGATTCGTCTGATGAAATACCAACAAAAGATCGTTTAATATTTAATGCTCTTGCTGAGACTGAAGACTGCATTGTTCCCGGTCGATCAATGAATCTCCATGCTTTTGAAAAAGTAGCTGAAGTCGCTTATGAAGTTATCACATCTTTGGAGAAACATAATTTGATAGAACAAGTTGAGCATTAGTGTGAAAGACGTCATTCAAGGATGTTTAAGCGTGCAAAAAGTCCTTTGCACACACAAAAACAAATGCTGGAGCCATGTGATTCAACTGATAATGATTCGTCTGATGAAATACCAACAAATGATCGTTTAATATTTAATGCTCTTGCTGAGACTGAAGACTGCATTGTTCCCGGTCGATCAATGAATCTCCATGCTTTTGAAAAAGTAGCTGAAGTCGCTTATGAAGTTATCACATCTTTGGAGAAACATAATATGATAGAACAAGTTGAGCATTAGTGTGAAAGACGTCATTCAAGGATGTTTAAGCGTGCAAAAAGTCCTTTGCACACACAAAAACAAATGCTGGAGCCATGTGATTCAACTGATAATGATTCGTCTGATGAAATACCAACAAATGATCGTTTAATATTTAATGCTCTTGCTGAGACTGAAGACTGCATTGTTCCCGGTCGATCAATGAATCTCCATGCTTTTGAAAAAGTAGCTGAAGTCGCTTATGAAGTTATCACATCTTTGGAGAAACATAATTTGATAGAACAAGTTGAGCATTAGTGTGAAAGACGTCATTCAAGGATGTTTAAGCGTGCAAAAAGTCCTTTGCACACACAAAAACAAATGCTGGAGCCATGTGATTCAACTGATAATGATTCGTCTGATGAAATACCAACAAATGATCGTTTAATATTTAATGCTCTTGCTGAGACTGAAGACTGCATTGTTCCCGGTCGATCAATGAATCTCCATGCTTTTGAAAAAGTAGCTGAAGTCGCTTATGAAGTTATCACATCTTTGGAGAAACATAATTTGATAGAACAAGTTGAGCATTAGTGTGAAAGACGTCATTCAAGGATGTTTAAGCGTGCAAAAAGTCCTTTGCACACACAAAAACAAATGCTGGAGCCATGTGATTCAACTGATAGTGATTCGTCTGATGAAATATCAACAAAAGATCGTTTAATATTTAATGCTCTTGCTGAGACTGAAGACTGCATTGTTCCCGGTCGATCAATGAATCTCCATGCTTTTGAAAAAGTAGCTGAAGTCGCTTATGAAGTTATCTCATCTTTGGAGAAACATAATTTGATAGAACAAGTTGAGCATTAGTGTGAAAGACGTCATTCAAGGATGTTTAAGCGTGCAAAAAGTCCTTTGCACACACAAAAACAAATGCTGGAGCCATGTGATTCAACTGATAGTGATTCGTCTGATGAAATATCAACAAAAGATCGTTTAATATTTAATGCTCTTGCTGAGACTGAAGACTGCATTGTTCCCGGTCGATCAATGAATCTCCATGCTTTTGAAAAAGTAGCTGAAGTCGCTTATGAAGTTATCACATCTTTGGAGAAACATAATTTGATAGAACAAGTTGAGCATTAGTGTGAAAGACGTCATTCAAGGATGTTTAAGCGTGCAAAAAGTCCTTTGCACACACAAAAACAAATGCTGGAGCCATGTGATTCAACTGATAATGATTCGTCTGATGAAATACCAACAAATGATCGTTTAATATTTAATGCTCTTGCTGAGACTGAAGACTGCATTGTTCCCGGTCGATCAATGAATCTCCATGCTTTTGAAAAAGTAGCTGAAGTCGCTTATGAAGTTATCACATCTTTGGAGAAACATAATTTGATAGAACAAGTTGAGCATTAGTGTGAAAGACGTCATTCAAGGATGTTTAAGCGTGCAAAAAGTCCTTTGCACACACAAAAACAAATGCTGGAGCCATGTGATTCAACTGATAATGATTCGTCTGATGAAATACCAACAAAAGATCGTTTAATATTTAATGCTCTTGCTGAGACTGAAGACTGCATTGTTCCCGGTCGATCAATGAATCTCCATGCTTTTGAAAAAGTAGCTGAAGTCGCTTATGAAGTTATCACATCTTTGGAGAAACATAATTTGATAGAACAAGTTGAGCATTAGTGTGAAAGACGTCATTCAAGGATGTTTAAGCGTGCAAAAAGTCCTTTGCACACACAAAAACAAATGCTGGAGCCATGTGATTCAACTGATAGTGATTCGTCTGATGAAATACCAACAAAAGATCGTTTAATATTTAATGCTCTTGCTGAGACTGAAGACTGCATTGTTCCCGGTCGATCAATGAATCTCCATGCTTTTGAAAAAGTAGCTGAAGTCGCTTATGAAGTTATCACATCTTTGGAGAAACATAATTTGATAGAACAAGTTGAGCATTAGTGTGAAAGACGTCATTCAAGGATGTTTAAGCGTGCAAAAAGTCCTTTGCACACACAAAAACAAATGCTGGAGCCATGTGATTCAACTGATAATGATTCGTCTGATGAAATACCAACAAAAGATCGTTTAATATTTAATGCTCTTGCTGAGACTGAAGACTGCATTGTTCCCGGTCGATCAATGAATCTCCATGCTTTTGAAAAAGTAGCTGAAGTCGCTTATGAAGTTATCACATCTTTGGAGAAACATAATTTGATAGAACAAGTTGAGCATTAGTGTGAAAGACGTCATTCAAGGATGTTTAAGCGTGCAAAAAGTCCTTTGCACACACAAAAACAAATGCTGGAGCCATGTGATTCAACTGATAATGATTCGTCTGATGAAATACCAACAAAAGATCGTTTAATATTTAATGCTCTTGCTGAGACTGAAGACTGCATTGTTCCCGGTCGATCAATGAATCTCCATGCTTTTGAAAAAGTAGCTGAAGTCGCTTATGAAGTTATCACATCTTTGGAGAAACATAATTTGATAGAACAAGTTGAGCATTAGTGTGAAAGACGTCATTCAAGGATGTTTAAGCGTGCAAAAAGTCCTTTGCACACACAAAAACAAATGCTGGAGCCATGTGATTCAACTGATAATGATTCGTCTGATGAAATACCAACAAAAGATCGTTTAATATTTAATGCTCTTGCTGAGACTGAAGACTGCATTGTTCCCGGTCGATCAATGAATCTCCATGCTTTTGAAAAAGTAGCTGAAGTCGCTTATGAAGTTATCACATCTTTGGAGAAACATAATTTGATAGAACAAGTTGAGCATTAGTGTGAAAGACGTCATTCAAGGATGTTTAAGCGTGCAAAAAGTCCTTTGCACACACAAAAACAAATGCTGGAGCCATGTGATTCAACTGATAATGATTCGTCTGATGAAATACCAACAAAAGATCGTTTAATATTTAATGCTCTTGCTGAGACTGAAGACTGCATTGTTCCCGGTCGATCAATGAATCTCCATGCTTTTGAAAAAGTAGCTGAAGTCGCTTATGAAGTTATCACATCTTTGGAGAAACATAATTTGATAGAACAAGTTGAGCATTAGTGTGAAAGACGTCATTCAAGGATGTTTTAAGCGTGCAAAAAGTCCTTTGCACACACAAAAACAAATGCTGGAGCCATGTGATTCAACTGATAATGATTCGTCTGATGAAATACCAACAAATGATCGTTTAATATTTAATGCTCTTGCTGAGACTGAAGACTGCATTGTTCCCGGTCGATCAATGAATCTCCATGCTTTTGAAAAAGTAGCTGAAGTCGCTTATGAAGTTATCACATCTTTGGAGAAACATAATTTGATAGAACAAGTTGAGCATTAGTGTGAAAGACGTCATTCAAGGATGTTTAAGCGTGCAAAAAGTCCTTTGCACACACAAAAACAAATGCTGGAGCCATGTGATTCAACTGATAGTGATTCGTCTGATGAAATATCAACAAAAGATCGTTTAATATTTAATGCTCTTGCTGAGACTGAAGACTGCATTGTTCCCGGTCGATCAATGAATCTCCATGCTTTTGAAAAAGTAGCTGAAGTCGCTTATGAAGTTATCACATCTTTGGAGAAACATAATTTGATAGAACAAGTTGAGCATTAGTGTGAAAGACGTCATTCAAGGATGTTTAAGCGTGCAAAAAGTCCTTTGCACACACAAAAACAAATGCTGGAGCCATGTGATTCAACTGATAATGATTCGTCTGATGAAATACCAACAAATGATCGTTTAATATTTAATGCTCTTGCTGAGACTGAAGACTGCATTGTTCCCGGTCGATCAATGAATCTCCATGCTTTTGAAAAAGTAGCTGAAGTCGCTTATGAAGTTATCACATCTTTGGAGAAACATAATTTGATAGAACAAGTTGAGCATTAGTGTGAAAGACGTCATTCAAGGATGTTTAAGCGTGCAAAAAGTCCTTTGCACACACAAAAACAAATGCTGGAGCCATGTGATTCAACTGATAATGATTCGTCTGATGAAATACCAACAAAAGATCGTTTAATATTTAATGCTCTTGCTGAGACTGAAGACTGCATTGTTCCCGGTCGATCAATGAATCTCCATGCTTTTAAAAAAGTAGCTGAAGTCGCTTATGAAGTTATCACATCTTTGGAGAAACATAATTTGATAGAACAAGTTGAGCATTAGTGTGAAAGACGTCATTCAAGGATGTTTAAGCGTGCAAAAAGTCCTTTGCACACACAAAAACAAATGCTGGAGCCATGTGATTCAACTGATAATGATTCGTCTGATGAAATACCAACAAAAGATCGTTTAATATTTAATGCTCTTGCTGAGACTGAAGACTGCATTGTTCCCGGTCGATCAATGAATCTCCATGCTTTTGAAAAAGTAGCTGAAGTCGCTTATGAAGTTATCACATCTTTGGAGAAACATAATTTGATAGAACAAGTTGAGCATTAGTGTGAAAGACGTCATTCAAGGATGTTTAAGCGTGCAAAAAGTCCTTTGCACACACAAAAACAAATGCTGGAGCCATGTGATTCAACTGATAATGATTCGTCTGATGAAATACCAACAAATGATCGTTTAATATTTAATGCTCTTGCTGAGACTGAAGACTGCATTGTTCCCGGTCGATCAATGAATCTCCATGCTTTTGAAAAAGTAGCTGAAGTCGCTTATGAAGTTATCACATCTTTGGAGAAACATAATATGATAGAACAAGTTGAGCATTAGTGTGAAAGACGTCATTCAAGGATGTTTAAGCGTGCAAAAAGTCCTTTGCACACACAAAAACAAATGCTGGAGCCATGTGATTCAACTGATAATGATTCGTCTGATGAAATACCAACAAATGATCGTTTAATATTTAATGCTCTTGCTGAGACTGAAGACTGCATTGTTCCCGGTCGATCAATGAATCTCCATGCTTTTGAAAAAGTAGCTGAAGTCGCTTATGAAGTTATCACATCTTTGGAGAAACATAATTTGATAGAACAAGTTGAGCATTAGTGTGAAAGACGTCATTCAAGGATGTTTAAGCGTGCAAAAAGTCCTTTGCACACACAAAAACAAATGCTGGAGCCATGTGATTCAACTGATAATGATTCGTCTGATGAAATACCAACAAATGATCGTTTAATATTTAATGCTCTTGCTGAGACTGAAGACTGCATTGTTCCCGGTCGATCAATGAATCTCCATGCTTTTGAAAAAGTAGCTGAAGTCGCTTATGAAGTTATCACATCTTTGGAGAAACATAATTTGATAGAACAAGTTGAGCATTAGTGTGAAAGACGTCATTCAAGGATGTTTAAGCGTGCAAAAAGTCCTTTGCACACACAAAAACAAATGCTGGAGCCATGTGATTCAACTGATAATGATTCGTCTGATGAAATACCAACAAATGATCGTTTAATATTTAATGCTCTTGCTGAGACTGAAGACTGCATTGTTCCCGGTCGATCAATGAATCTCCATGCTTTTGAAAAAGTAGCTGAAGTCGCTTATGAAGTTATCACATCTTTGGAGAAACATAATTTGATAGAACAAGTTGAGCATTAGTGTGAAAGACGTCATTCAAGGATGTTTAAGCGTGCAAAAAGTCCTTTGCACACACAAAAACAAATGCTGGAGCCATGTGATTCAACTGATAGTGATTCGTCTGATGAAATACCAACAAAAGATCGTTTAATATTTAATGCTCTTGCTGAGACTGAAGACTGCATTGTTCCCGGTCGATCAATGAATCTCCATGCTTTTGAAAAAGTAGCTGAAGTCGCTTATGAAGTTATCACATCTTTGGAGAAACATAATTTGATAGAACAAGTTGAGCATTAGTGTGAAAGACGTCATTCAAGGATGTTTAAGCGTGCAAAAAGTCCTTTGCACACACAAAAACAAATGCTGGAGCCATGTGATTCAACTGATAATGATTCGTCTGATGAAATACCAACAAAAGATCGTTTAATATTTAATGCTCTTGCTGAGACTGAAGACTGCATTGTTCCCGGTCGATCAATGAATCTCCATGCTTTTGAAAAAGTAGCTGAAGTCGCTTATGAAGTTATCACATCTTTGGAGAAACATAATTTGATAGAACAAGTTGAGCATTAGTGTGAAAGACGTCATTCAAGGATGTTTAAGCGTGCAAAAAGTCCTTTGCACACACAAAAACAAATGCTGGAGCCATGTGATTCAACTGATAATGATTCGTCTGATGAAATACCAACAAAAGATCGTTTAATATTTAATGCTCTTGCTGAGACTGAAGACTGCATTGTTCCCGGTCGATCAATGAATCTCCATGCTTTTGAAAAAGTAGCTGAAGTCGCTTATGAAGTTATCACATCTTTGGAGAAACATAATTTGATAGAACAAGTTGAGCATTAGTGTGAAAGACGTCATTCAAGGATGTTTAAGCGTGCAAAAAGTCCTTTGCACACACAAAAACAAATGCTGGAGCCATGTGATTCAACTGATAATGATTCGTCTGATGAAATACCAACAAAAGATCGTTTAATATTTAATGCTCTTGCTGAGACTGAAGACTGCATTGTTCCCGGTCGATCAATGAATCTCCATGCTTTTGAAAAAGTAGCTGAAGTCGCTTATGAAGTTATCACATCTTTGGAGAAACATAATTTGATAGAACAAGTTGAGCATTAGTGTGAAAGACGTCATTCAAGGATGTTTAAGCGTGCAAAAAGTCCTTTGCACACACAAAAACAAATGCTGGAGCCATGTGATTCAACTGATAATGATTCGTCTGATGAAATACCAACAAAAGATCGTTTAATATTTAATGCTCTTGCTGAGACTGAAGACTGCATTGTTCCCGGTCGATCAATGAATCTCCATGCTTTTGAAAAAGTAGCTGAAGTCGCTTATGAAGTTATCACATCTTTGGAGGAACATAATTTGATAGAACAAGTTGAGCATTAGTGTGAAAGACGTCATTCAAGGATGTTTAAGCGTGCAAAAAGTCCTTTGCACACACAAAAACAAATGCTGGAGCCATGTGATTCAACTGATAATGATTCGTCTGATGAAATACCAACAAAAGATCGTTTAATATTTAATGCTCTTGCTGAGACTGAAGACTGCATTGTTCCCGGTCGATCAATGAATCTCCATGCTTTTGAAAAAGTAGCTGAAGTCGCTTATGAAGTTATCACATCTTTGGAGAAACATAATTTGATAGAACAAGTTGAGCATTAGTGTGAAAGACGTCATTCAAGGATGTTTAAGCGTGCAAAAAGTCCTTTGCACACACAAAAACAAATGCTGGAGCCATGTGATTCAACTGATAATGATTCGTCTGATGAAATACCAACAAAAGATCGTTTAATATTTAATGCTCTTGCTGAGACTGAAGACTGCATTGTTCCCGGTCGATCAATGAATCTCCATGCTTTTGAAAAAGTAGCTGAAGTCGCTTATGAAGTTATCACATCTTTGGAGAAACATAATTTGATAGAACAAGTTGAGCATTAGTGTGAAAGACGTCATTCAAGGATGTTTAAGCGTGCAAAAAGTCCTTTGCACACACAAAAACAAATGCTGGAGCCATGTGATTCAACTGATAATGATTCGTCTGATGAAATACCAACAAAAGATCGTTTAATATTTAATGCTCTTGCTGAGACTGAAGACTGCATTGTTCCCGGTCGATCAATGAATCTCCATGCTTTTGAAAAAGTAGCTGAAGTCGCTTATGAAGTTATCACATCTTTGGAGAAACATAATTTGATAGAACAAGTTGAGCATTAGTGTGAAAGACGTCATTCAAGGATGTTTAAGCGTGCAAAAAGTCCTTTGCACACACAAAAACAAATGCTGGAGCCATGTGATTCAACTGATAATGATTCGTCTGATGAAATACCAACAAAAGATCGTTTAATATTTAATGCTCTTGCTGAGACTGAAGACTGCATTGTTCCCGGTCGATCAATGAATCTCCATGCTTTTGAAAAAGTAGCTGAAGTCGCTTATGAAGTTATCACATCTTTGGAGAAACATAATTTGATAGAACAAGTTGAGCATTAGTGTGAAAGACGTCATTCAAGGATGTTTAAGCGTGCAAAAAGTCCTTTGCACACACAAAAACAAATGCTGGAGCCATGTGATTCAACTGATAATGATTCGTCTGATGAAATACCAACAAAAGATCGTTTAATATTTAATGCTCTTGCTGAGACTGAAGACTGCATTGTTCCCGGTCGATCAATGAATCTCCATGCTTTTGAAAAAGTAGCTGAAGTCGCTTATGAAGTTATCACATCTTTGGAGAAACATAATTTGATAGAACAAGTTGAGCATTAGTGTGAAAGACGTCATTCAAGGATGTTTAAGCGTGCAAAAAGTCCTTTGCACACACAAAAACAAATGCTGGAGCCATGTGATTCAACTGATAATGATTCGTCTGATGAAATACCAACAAAAGATCGTTTAATATTTAATGCTCTTGCTGAGACTGAAGACTGCATTGTTCCCGGTCGATCAATGAATCTCCATGCTTTTGAAAAAGTAGCTGAAGTCGCTTATGAAGTTATCACATCTTTGGAGAAACATAATTTGATAGAACAAGTTGAGCATTAGTGTGAAAGACGTCATTCAAGGATGTTTAAGCGTGCAAAAAGTCCTTTGCACACACAAAAACAAATGCTGGAGCCATGTGATTCAACTGATAATGATTCGTCTGATGAAATACCAACAAAAGATCGTTTAATATTTAATGCTCTTGCTGAGACTGAAGACTGCATTGTTCCCGGTCGATCAATGAATCTCCATGCTTTTGAAAAAGTAGCTGAAGTCGCTTATGAAGTTATCACATCTTTGGAGAAACATAATTTGATAGAACAAGTTGAGCATTAGTGTGAAAGACGTCATTCAAGGATGTTTTAAGCGTGCAAAAAGTCCTTTGCACACACAAAAACAAATGCTGGAGCCATGTGATTCAACTGATAATGATTCGTCTGATGAAATACCAACAAATGATCGTTTAATATTTAATGCTCTTGCTGAGACTGAAGACTGCATTGTTCCCGGTCGATCAATGAATCTCCATGCTTTTGAAAAAGTAGCTGAAGTCGCTTATGAAGTTATCACATCTTTGGAGAAACATAATTTGATAGAACAAGTTGAGCATTAGTGTGAAAGACGTCATTCAAGGATGTTTAAGCGTGCAAAAAGTCCTTTGCACACACAAAAACAAATGCTGGAGCCATGTGATTCAACTGATAGTGATTCGTCTGATGAAATATCAACAAAAGATCGTTTAATATTTAATGCTCTTGCTGAGACTGAAGACTGCATTGTTCCCGGTCGATCAATGAATCTCCATGCTTTTGAAAAAGTAGCTGAAGTCGCTTATGAAGTTATCACATCTTTGGAGAAACATAATTTGATAGAACAAGTTGAGCATTAGTGTGAAAGACGTCATTCAAGGATGTTTAAGCGTGCAAAAAGTCCTTTGCACACACAAAAACAAATGCTGGAGCCATGTGATTCAACTGATAATGATTCGTCTGATGAAATACCAACAAATGATCGTTTAATATTTAATGCTCTTGCTGAGACTGAAGACTGCATTGTTCCCGGTCGATCAATGAATCTCCATGCTTTTGAAAAAGTAGCTGAAGTCGCTTATGAAGTTATCACATCTTTGGAGAAACATAATTTGATAGAACAAGTTGAGCATTAGTGTGAAAGACGTCATTCAAGGATGTTTAAGCGTGCAAAAAGTCCTTTGCACACACAAAAACAAATGCTGGAGCCATGTGATTCAACTGATAATGATTCGTCTGATGAAATACCAACAAATGATCGTTTAATATTTAATGCTCTTGCTGAGACTGAAGACTGCATTGTTCCCGGTCGATCAATGAATCTCCATGCTTTTGAAAAAGTAGCTGAAGTCGCTTATGAAGTTATCACATCTTTGGAGAAACATAATTTGATAGAACAAGTTGAGCATTAGTGTGAAAGACGTCATTCAAGGATGTTTAAGCGTGCAAAAAGTCCTTTGCACACACAAAAACAAATGCTGGAGCCATGTGATTCAACTGATAGTGATTCGTCTGATGAAATACCAACAAAAGATCGTTTAATATTTAATGCTCTTGCTGAGACTGAAGACTGCATTGTTCCCGGTCGATCAATGAATCTCCATGCTTTTGAAAAAGTAGCTGAAGTCGCTTATGAAGTTATCACATCTTTGGAGAAACATAATTTGATAGAACAAGTTGAGCATTAGTGTGAAAGACGTCATTCAAGGATGTTTAAGCGTGCAAAAAGTCCTTTGCACACACAAAAACAAATGCTGGAGCCATGTGATTCAACTGATAATGATTCGTCTGATGAAATACCAACAAATGATCGTTTAATATTTAATGCTCTTGCTGAGACTGAAGACTGCATTGTTCCCGGTCGATCAATGAATCTCCATGCTTTTGAAAAAGTAGCTGAAGTCGCTTATGAAGTTATCACATCTTTGGAGAAACATAATATGATAGAACAAGTTGAGCATTAGTGTGAAAGACGTCATTCAAGGATGTTTAAGCGTGCAAAAAGTCCTTTGCACACACAAAAACAAATGCTGGAGCCATGTGATTCAACTGATAATGATTCGTCTGATGAAATACCAACAAATGATCGTTTAATATTTAATGCTCTTGCTGAGACTGAAGACTGCATTGTTCCCGGTCGATCAATGAATCTCCATGCTTTTGAAAAAGTAGCTGAAGTCGCTTATGAAGTTATCACATCTTTGGAGAAACATAATTTGATAGAACAAGTTGAGCATTAGTGTGAAAGACGTCATTCAAGGATGTTTAAGCGTGCAAAAAGTCCTTTGCACACACAAAAACAAATGCTGGAGCCATGTGATTCAACTGATAATGATTCGTCTGATGAAATACCAACAAAAGATCGTTTAATATTTAATGCTCTTGCTGAGACTGAAGACTGCATTGTTCCCGGTCGATCAATGAATCTCCATGCTTTTGAAAAAGTAGCTGAAGTCGCTTATGAAGTTATCACATCTTTGGAGAAACATAATTTGATAGAACAAGTTGAGCATTAGTGTGAAAGACGTCATTCAAGGATGTTTAAGCGTGCAAAAAGTCCTTTGCACACACAAAAACAAATGCTGGAGCCATGTGATTCAACTGATAATGATTCGTCTGATGAAATACCAACAAATGATCGTTTAATATTTAATGCTCTTGCTGAGACTGAAGACTGCATTGTTCCCGGTCGATCAATGAATCTCCATGCTTTTGAAAAAGTAGCTGAAGTCGCTTATGAAGTTATCACATCTTTGGAGAAACATAATTTGATAGAACAAGTTGAGCATTAGTGTGAAAGACGTCATTCAAGGATGTTTAAGCGTGCAAAAAGTCCTTTGCACACACAAAAACAAATGCTGGAGCCATGTGATTCAACTGATAGTGATTCGTCTGATGAAATATCAACAAAAGATCGTTTAATATTTAATGCTCTTGCTGAGACTGAAGACTGCATTGTTCCCGGTCGATCAATGAATCTCCATGCTTTTGAAAAAGTAGCTGAAGTCGCTTATGAAGTTATCTCATCTTTGGAGAAACATAATTTGATAGAACAAGTTGAGCATTAGTGTGAAAGACGTCATTCAAGGATGTTTAAGCGTGCAAAAAGTCCTTTGCACACACAAAAACAAATGCTGGAGCCATGTGATTCAACTGATAGTGATTCGTCTGATGAAATATCAACAAAAGATCGTTTAATATTTAATGCTCTTGCTGAGACTGAAGACTGCATTGTTCCCGGTCGATCAATGAATCTCCATGCTTTTGAAAAAGTAGCTGAAGTCGCTTATGAAGTTATCACATCTTTGGAGAAACATAATTTGATAGAACAAGTTGAGCATTAGTGTGAAAGACGTCATTCAAGGATGTTTAAGCGTGCAAAAAGTCCTTTGCACACACAAAAACAAATGCTGGAGCCATGTGATTCAACTGATAATGATTCGTCTGATGAAATACCAACAAATGATCGTTTAATATTTAATGCTCTTGCTGAGACTGAAGACTGCATTGTTCCCGGTCGATCAATGAATCTCCATGCTTTTGAAAAAGTAGCTGAAGTCGCTTATGAAGTTATCACATCTTTGGAGAAACATAATTTGATAGAACAAGTTGAGCATTAGTGTGAAAGACGTCATTCAAGGATGTTTAAGCGTGCAAAAAGTCCTTTGCACACACAAAAACAAATGCTGGAGCCATGTGATTCAACTGATAATGATTCGTCTGATGAAATACCAACAAATGATCGTTTAATATTTAATGCTCTTGCTGAGACTGAAGACTGCATTGTTCCCGGTCGATCAATGAATCTCCATGCTTTTGAAAAAGTAGCTGAAGTCGCTTATGAAGTTATCACATCTTTGGAGAAACATAATTTGATAGAACAAGTTGAGCATTAGTGTGAAAGACGTCATTCAAGGATGTTTAAGCGTGCAAAAAGTCCTTTGCACACACAAAAACAAATGCTGGAGCCATGTGATTCAACTGATAGTGATTCGTCTGATGAAATACCAACAAAAGATCGTTTAATATTTAATGCTCTTGCTGAGACTGAAGACTGCATTGTTCCCGGTCGATCAATGAATCTCCATGCTTTTGAAAAAGTAGCTGAAGTCGCTTATGAAGTTATCACATCTTTGGAGAAACATAATTTGATAGAACAAGTTGAGCATTAGTGTGAAAGACGTCATTCAAGGATGTTTAAGCGTGCAAAAAGTCCTTTGCACACACAAAAACAAATGCTGGAGCCATGTGATTCAACTGATAATGATTCGTCTGATGAAATACCAACAAATGATCGTTTAATATTTAATGCTCTTGCTGAGACTGAAGACTGCATTGTTCCCGGTCGATCAATGAATCTCCATGCTTTTGAAAAAGTAGCTGAAGTCGCTTATGAAGTTATCACATCTTTGGAGAAACATAATATGATAGAACAAGTTGAGCATTAGTGTGAAAGACGTCATTCAAGGATGTTTAAGCGTGCAAAAAGTCCTTTGCACACACAAAAACAAATGCTGGAGCCATGTGATTCAACTGATAATGATTCGTCTGATGAAATACCAACAAATGATCGTTTAATATTTAATGCTCTTGCTGAGACTGAAGACTGCATTGTTCCCGGTCGATCAATGAATCTCCATGCTTTTGAAAAAGTAGCTGAAGTCGCTTATGAAGTTATCACATCTTTGGAGAAACATAATTTGATAGAACAAGTTGAGCATTAGTGTGAAAGACGTCATTCAAGGATGTTTAAGCGTGCAAAAAGTCCTTTGCACACACAAAAACAAATGCTGGAGCCATGTGATTCAACTGATAGTGATTCGTCTGATGAAATACCAACAAAAGATCGTTTAATATTTAATGCTCTTGCTGAGACTGAAGACTGCATTGTTCCCGGTCGATCAATGAATCTCCATGCTTTTGAAAAAGTAGCTGAAGTCGCTTATGAAGTTATCACATCTTTGGAGAAACATAATTTGATAGAACAAGTTGAGCATTAGTGTGAAAGACGTCATTCAAGGATGTTTAAGCGTGCAAAAAGTCCTTTGCACACACAAAAACAAATGCTGGAGCCATGTGATTCAACTGATAATGATTCGTCTGATGAAATACCAACAAATGATCGTTTAATATTTAATGCTCTTGCTGAGACTGAAGACTGCATTGTTCCCGGTCGATCAATGAATCTCCATGCTTTTGAAAAAGTAGCTGAAGTCGCTTATGAAGTTATCACATCTTTGGAGAAACATAATTTGATAGAACAAGTTGAGCATTAGTGTGAAAGACGTCATTCAAGGATGTTTAAGCGTGCAAAAAGTCCTTTGCACACACAAAAACAAATGCTGGAGCCATGTGATTCAACTGATAATGATTCGTCTGATGAAATACCAACAAATGATCGTTTAATATTTAATGCTCTTGCTGAGACTGAAGACTGCATTGTTCCCGGTCGATCAATGAATCTCCATGCTTTTGAAAAAGTAGCTGAAGTCGCTTATGAAGTTATCACATCTTTGGAGAAACATAATTTGATAGAACAAGTTGAGCATTAGTGTGAAAGACGTCATTCAAGGATGTTTAAGCGTGCAAAAAGTCCTTTGCACACACAAAAACAAATGCTGGAGCCATGTGATTCAACTGATAGTGATTCGTCTGATGAAATACCAACAAAAGATCGTTTAATATTTAATGCTCTTGCTGAGACTGAAGACTGCATTGTTCCCGGTCGATCAATGAATCTCCATGCTTTTGAAAAAGTAGCTGAAGTCGCTTATGAAGTTATCACATCTTTGGAGAAACATAATTTGATAGAACAAGTTGAGCATTAGTGTGAAAGACGTCATTCAAGGATGTTTAAGCGTGCAAAAAGTCCTTTGCACACACAAAAACAAATGCTGGAGCCATGTGATTCAACTGATAATGATTCGTCTGATGAAATACCAACAAAAGATCGTTTAATATTTAATGCTCTTGCTGAGACTGAAGACTGCATTGTTCCCGGTCGATCAATGAATCTCCATGCTTTTGAAAAAGTAGCTGAAGTCGCTTATGAAGTTATCACATCTTTGGAGAAACATAATTTGATAGAACAAGTTGAGCATTAGTGTGAAAGACGTCATTCAAGGATGTTTAAGCGTGCAAAAAGTCCTTTGCACACACAAAAACAAATGCTGGAGCCATGTGATTCAACTGATAATGATTCGTCTGATGAAATACCAACAAAAGATCGTTTAATATTTAATGCTCTTGCTGAGACTGAAGACTGCATTGTTCCCGGTCGATCAATGAATCTCCATGCTTTTGAAAAAGTAGCTGAAGTCGCTTATGAAGTTATCACATCTTTGGAGAAACATAATTTGATAGAACAAGTTGAGCATTAGTGTGAAAGACGTCATTCAAGGATGTTTAAGCGTGCAAAAAGTCCTTTGCACACACAAAAACAAATGCTGGAGCCATGTGATTCAACTGATAATGATTCGTCTGATGAAATACCAACAAAAGATCGTTTAATATTTAATGCTCTTGCTGAGACTGAAGACTGCATTGTTCCCGGTCGATCAATGAATCTCCATGCTTTTGAAAAAGTAGCTGAAGTCGCTTATGAAGTTATCACATCTTTGGAGAAACATAATTTGATAGAACAAGTTGAGCATTAGTGTGAAAGACGTCATTCAAGGATGTTTAAGCGTGCAAAAAGTCCTTTGCACACACAAAAACAAATGCTGGAGCCATGTGATTCAACTGATAATGATTCGTCTGATGAAATACCAACAAAAGATCGTTTAATATTTAATGCTCTTGCTGAGACTGAAGACTGCATTGTTCCCGGTCGATCAATGAATCTCCATGCTTTTGAAAAAGTAGCTGAAGTCGCTTATGAAGTTATCACATCTTTGGAGAAACATAATTTGATAGAACAAGTTGAGCATTAGTGTGAAAGACGTCATTCAAGGATGTTTAAGCGTGCAAAAAGTCCTTTGCACACACAAAAACAAATGCTGGAGCCATGTGATTCAACTGATAATGATTCGTCTGATGAAATACCAACAAAAGATCGTTTAATATTTAATGCTCTTGCTGAGACTGAAGACTGCATTGTTCCCGGTCGATCAATGAATCTCCATGCTTTTGAAAAAGTAGCTGAAGTCGCTTATGAAGTTATCACATCTTTGGAGAAACATAATTTGATAGAACAAGTTGAGCATTAGTGTGAAAGACGTCATTCAAGGATGTTTAAGCGTGCAAAAAGTCCTTTGCACACACAAAAACAAATGCTGGAGCCATGTGATTCAACTGATAATGATTCGTCTGATGAAATACCAACAAATGATCGTTTAATATTTAATGCTCTTGCTGAGACTGAAGACTGCATTGTTCCCGGTCGATCAATGAATCTCCATGCTTTTGAAAAAGTAGCTGAAGTCGCTTATGAAGTTATCACATCTTTGGAGAAACATAATTTGATAGAACAAGTTGAGCATTAGTGTGAAAGACGTCATTCAAGGATGTTTAAGCGTGCAAAAAGTCCTTTGCACACACAAAAACAAATGCTGGAGCCATGTGATTCAACTGATAATGATTCGTCTGATGAAATACCAACAAATGATCGTTTAATATTTAATGCTCTTGCTGAGACTGAAGACTGCATTGTTCCCGGTCGATCAATGAATCTCCATGCTTTTGAAAAAGTAGCTGAAGTCGCTTATGAAGTTATCACATCTTTGGAGAAACATAATTTGATAGAACAAGTTGAGCATTAGTGTGAAAGACGTCATTCAAGGATGTTTAAGCGTGCAAAAAGTCCTTTGCACACACAAAAACAAATGCTGGAGCCATGTGATTCAACTGATAGTGATTCGTCTGATGAAATATCAACAAAAGATCGTTTAATATTTAATGCTCTTGCTGAGACTGAAGACTGCATTGTTCCCGGTCGATCAATGAATCTCCATGCTTTTGAAAAAGTAGCTGAAGTCGCTTATGAAGTTATCACATCTTTGGAGAAACATAATTTGATAGAACAAGTTGAGCATTAGTGTGAAAGACGTCATTCAAGGATGTTTAAGCGTGCAAAAAGTCCTTTGCACACACAAAAACAAATGCTGGAGCCATGTGATTCAACTGATAATGATTCGTCTGATGAAATACCAACAAATGATCGTTTAATATTTAATGCTCTTGCTGAGACTGAAGACTGCATTGTTCCCGGTCGATCAATGAATCTCCATGCTTTTGAAAAAGTAGCTGAAGTCGCTTATGAAGTTATCACATCTTTGGAGAAACATAATTTGATAGAACAAGTTGAGCATTAGTGTGAAAGACGTCATTCAAGGATGTTTAAGCGTGCAAAAAGTCCTTTGCACACACAAAAACAAATGCTGGAGCCATGTGATTCAACTGATAATGATTCGTCTGATGAAATACCAACAAATGATCGTTTAATATTTAATGCTCTTGCTGAGACTGAAGACTGCATTGTTCCCGGTCGATCAATGAATCTCCATGCTTTTGAAAAAGTAGCTGAAGTCGCTTATGAAGTTATCACATCTTTGGAGAAACATAATTTGATAGAACAAGTTGAGCATTAGTGTGAAAGACGTCATTCAAGGATGTTTAAGCGTGCAAAAAGTCCTTTGCACACACAAAAACAAATGCTGGAGCCATGTGATTCAACTGATAGTGATTCGTCTGATGAAATACCAACAAAAGATCGTTTAATATTTAATGCTCTTGCTGAGACTGAAGACTGCATTGTTCCCGGTCGATCAATGAATCTCCATGCTTTTGAAAAAGTAGCTGAAGTCGCTTATGAAGTTATCACATCTTTGGAGAAACATAATTTGATAGAACAAGTTGAGCATTAGTGTGAAAGACGTCATTCAAGGATGTTTAAGCGTGCAAAAAGTCCTTTGCACACACAAAAACAAATGCTGGAGCCATGTGATTCAACTGATAATGATTCGTCTGATGAAATACCAACAAATGATCGTTTAATATTTAATGCTCTTGCTGAGACTGAAGACTGCATTGTTCCCGGTCGATCAATGAATCTCCATGCTTTTGAAAAAGTAGCTGAAGTCGCTTATGAAGTTATCACATCTTTGGAGAAACATAATATGATAGAACAAGTTGAGCATTAGTGTGAAAGACGTCATTCAAGGATGTTTAAGCGTGCAAAAAGTCCTTTGCACACACAAAAACAAATGCTGGAGCCATGTGATTCAACTGATAATGATTCGTCTGATGAAATACCAACAAATGATCGTTTAATATTTAATGCTCTTGCTGAGACTGAAGACTGCATTGTTCCCGGTCGATCAATGAATCTCCATGCTTTTGAAAAAGTAGCTGAAGTCGCTTATGAAGTTATCACATCTTTGGAGAAACATAATATGATAGAACAAGTTGAGCATTAGTGTGAAAGACGTCATTCAAGGATGTTTAAGCGTGCAAAAAGTCCTTTGCACACACAAAAACAAATGCTGGAGCCATGTGATTCAACTGATAGTGATTCGTCTGATGAAATACCAACAAAAGATCGTTTAATATTTAATGCTCTTGCTGAGACTGAAGACTGCATTGTTCCCGGTCGATCAATGAATCTCCATGCTTTTGAAAAAGTAGCTGAAGTCGCTTATGAAGTTATCACATCTTTGGAGAAACATAATTTGATAGAACAAGTTGAGCATTAGTGTGAAAGACGTCATTCAAGGATGTTTAAGCGTGCAAAAAGTCCTTTGCACACACAAAAACAAATGCTGGAGCCATGTGATTCAACTGATAATGATTCGTCTGATGAAATACCAACAAATGATCGTTTAATATTTAATGCTCTTGCTGAGACTGAAGACTGCATTGTTCCCGGTCGATCAATGAATCTCCATGCTTTTGAAAAAGTAGCTGAAGTCGCTTATGAAGTTATCACATCTTTGGAGAAACATAATTTGATAGAACAAGTTGAGCATTAGTGTGAAAGACGTCATTCAAGGATGTTTAAGCGTGCAAAAAGTCCTTTGCACACACAAAAACAAATGCTGGAGCCATGTGATTCAACTGATAATGATTCGTCTGATGAAATACCAACAAATGATCGTTTAATATTTAATGCTCTTGCTGAGACTGAAGACTGCATTGTTCCCGGTCGATCAATGAATCTCCATGCTTTTGAAAAAGTAGCTGAAGTCGCTTATGAAGTTATCACATCTTTGGAGAAACATAATTTGATAGAACAAGTTGAGCATTAGTGTGAAAGACGTCATTCAAGGATGTTTAAGCGTGCAAAAAGTCCTTTGCACACACAAAAACAAATGCTGGAGCCATGTGATTCAACTGATAGTGATTCGTCTGATGAAATACCAACAAAAGATCGTTTAATATTTAATGCTCTTGCTGAGACTGAAGACTGCATTGTTCCCGGTCGATCAATGAATCTCCATGCTTTTGAAAAAGTAGCTGAAGTCGCTTATGAAGTTATCACATCTTTGGAGAAACATAATTTGATAGAACAAGTTGAGCATTAGTGTGAAAGACGTCATTCAAGGATGTTTAAGCGTGCAAAAAGTCCTTTGCACACACAAAAACAAATGCTGGAGCCATGTGATTCAACTGATAATGATTCGTCTGATGAAATACCAACAAAAGATCGTTTAATATTTAATGCTCTTGCTGAGACTGAAGACTGCATTGTTCCCGGTCGATCAATGAATCTCCATGCTTTTGAAAAAGTAGCTGAAGTCGCTTATGAAGTTATCACATCTTTGGAGAAACATAATTTGATAGAACAAGTTGAGCATTAGTGTGAAAGACGTCATTCAAGGATGTTTAAGCGTGCAAAAAGTCCTTTGCACACACAAAAACAAATGCTGGAGCCATGTGATTCAACTGATAATGATTCGTCTGATGAAATACCAACAAAAGATCGTTTAATATTTAATGCTCTTGCTGAGACTGAAGACTGCATTGTTCCCGGTCGATCAATGAATCTCCATGCTTTTGAAAAAGTAGCTGAAGTCGCTTATGAAGTTATCACATCTTTGGAGAAACATAATTTGATAGAACAAGTTGAGCATTAGTGTGAAAGACGTCATTCAAGGATGTTTAAGCGTGCAAAAAGTCCTTTGCACACACAAAAACAAATGCTGGAGCCATGTGATTCAACTGATAATGATTCGTCTGATGAAATACCAACAAAAGATCGTTTAATATTTAATGCTCTTGCTGAGACTGAAGACTGCATTGTTCCCGGTCGATCAATGAATCTCCATGCTTTTGAAAAAGTAGCTGAAGTCGCTTATGAAGTTATCACATCTTTGGAGAAACATAATTTGATAGAACAAGTTGAGCATTAGTGTGAAAGACGTCATTCAAGGATGTTTAAGCGTGCAAAAAGTCCTTTGCACACACAAAAACAAATGCTGGAGCCATGTGATTCAACTGATAATGATTCGTCTGATGAAATACCAACAAAAGATCGTTTAATATTTAATGCTCTTGCTGAGACTGAAGACTGCATTGTTCCCGGTCGATCAATGAATCTCCATGCTTTTGAAAAAGTAGCTGAAGTCGCTTATGAAGTTATCACATCTTTGGAGAAACATAATTTGATAGAACAAGTTGAGCATTAGTGTGAAAGACGTCATTCAAGGATGTTTAAGCGTGCAAAAAGTCCTTTGCACACACAAAAACAAATGCTGGAGCCATGTGATTCAACTGATAATGATTCGTCTGATGAAATACCAACAAAAGATCGTTTAATATTTAATGCTCTTGCTGAGACTGAAGACTGCATTGTTCCCGGTCGATCAATGAATCTCCATGCTTTTGAAAAAGTAGCTGAAGTCGCTTATGAAGTTATCACATCTTTGGAGAAACATAATTTGATAGAACAAGTTGAGCATTAGTGTGAAAGACGTCATTCAAGGATGTTTAAGCGTGCAAAAAGTCCTTTGCACACACAAAAACAAATGCTGGAGCCATGTGATTCAACTGATAATGATTCGTCTGATGAAATACCAACAAATGATCGTTTAATATTTAATGCTCTTGCTGAGACTGAAGACTGCATTGTTCCCGGTCGATCAATGAATCTCCATGCTTTTGAAAAAGTAGCTGAAGTCGCTTATGAAGTTATCACATCTTTGGAGAAACATAATTTGATAGAACAAGTTGAGCATTAGTGTGAAAGACGTCATTCAAGGATGTTTAAGCGTGCAAAAAGTCCTTTGCACACACAAAAACAAATGCTGGAGCCATGTGATTCAACTGATAATGATTCGTCTGATGAAATACCAACAAATGATCGTTTAATATTTAATGCTCTTGCTGAGACTGAAGACTGCATTGTTCCCGGTCGATCAATGAATCTCCATGCTTTTGAAAAAGTAGCTGAAGTCGCTTATGAAGTTATCACATCTTTGGAGAAACATAATTTGATAGAACAAGTTGAGCATTAGTGTGAAAGACGTCATTCAAGGATGTTTAAGCGTGCAAAAAGTCCTTTGCACACACAAAAACAAATGCTGGAGCCATGTGATTCAACTGATAGTGATTCGTCTGATGAAATACCAACAAAAGATCGTTTAATATTTAATGCTCTTGCTGAGACTGAAGACTGCATTGTTCCCGGTCGATCAATGAATCTCCATGCTTTTGAAAAAGTAGCTGAAGTCGCTTATGAAGTTATCACATCTTTGGAGAAACATAATTTGATAGAACAAGTTGAGCATTAGTGTGAAAGACGTCATTCAAGGATGTTTAAGCGTGCAAAAAGTCCTTTGCACACACAAAAACAAATGCTGGAGCCATGTGATTCAACTGATAATGATTCGTCTGATGAAATACCAACAAAAGATCGTTTAATATTTAATGCTCTTGCTGAGACTGAAGACTGCATTGTTCCCGGTCGATCAATGAATCTCCATGCTTTTGAAAAAGTAGCTGAAGTCGCTTATGAAGTTATCACATCTTTGGAGAAACATAATTTGATAGAACAAGTTGAGCATTAGTGTGAAAGACGTCATTCAAGGATGTTTAAGCGTGCAAAAAGTCCTTTGCACACACAAAAACAAATGCTGGAGCCATGTGATTCAACTGATAATGATTCGTCTGATGAAATACCAACAAAAGATCGTTTAATATTTAATGCTCTTGCTGAGACTGAAGACTGCATTGTTCCCGGTCGATCAATGAATCTCCATGCTTTTGAAAAAGTAGCTGAAGTCGCTTATGAAGTTATCACATCTTTGGAGAAACATAATTTGATAGAACAAGTTGAGCATTAGTGTGAAAGACGTCATTCAAGGATGTTTAAGCGTGCAAAAAGTCCTTTGCACACACAAAAACAAATGCTGGAGCCATGTGATTCAACTGATAATGATTCGTCTGATGAAATACCAACAAAAGATCGTTTAATATTTAATGCTCTTGCTGAGACTGAAGACTGCATTGTTCCCGGTCGATCAATGAATCTCCATGCTTTTGAAAAAGTAGCTGAAGTCGCTTATGAAGTTATCACATCTTTGGAGAAACATAATTTGATAGAACAAGTTGAGCATTAGTGTGAAAGACGTCATTCAAGGATGTTTAAGCGTGCAAAAAGTCCTTTGCACACACAAAAACAAATGCTGGAGCCATGTGATTCAACTGATAATGATTCGTCTGATGAAATACCAACAAAAGATCGTTTAATATTTAATGCTCTTGCTGAGACTGAAGACTGCATTGTTCCCGGTCGATCAATGAATCTCCATGCTTTTGAAAAAGTAGCTGAAGTCGCTTATGAAGTTATCACATCTTTGGAGAAACATAATTTGATAGAACAAGTTGAGCATTAGTGTGAAAGACGTCATTCAAGGATGTTTAAGCGTGCAAAAAGTCCTTTGCACACACAAAAACAAATGCTGGAGCCATGTGATTCAACTGATAATGATTCGTCTGATGAAATACCAACAAAAGATCGTTTAATATTTAATGCTCTTGCTGAGACTGAAGACTGCATTGTTCCCGGTCGATCAATGAATCTCCATGCTTTTGAAAAAGTAGCTGAAGTCGCTTATGAAGTTATCACATCTTTGGAGAAACATAATTTGATAGAACAAGTTGAGCATTAGTGTGAAAGACGTCATTCAAGGATGTTTAAGCGTGCAAAAAGTCCTTTGCACACACAAAAACAAATGCTGGAGCCATGTGATTCAACTGATAGTGATTCGTCTGATGAAATACCAACAAAAGATCGTTTAATATTTAATGCTCTTGCTGAGACTGAAGACTGCATTGTTCCCGGTCGATCAATGAATCTCCATGCTTTTGAAAAAGTAGCTGAAGTCGCTTATGAAGTTATCACATCTTTGGAGAAACATAATTTGATAGAACAAGTTGAGCATTAGTGTGAAAGACGTCATTCAAGGATGTTTAAGCGTGCAAAAAGTCCTTTGCACACACAAAAACAAATGCTGGAGCCATGTGATTCAACTGATAATGATTCGTCTGATGAAATACCAACAAATGATCGTTTAATATTTAATGCTCTTGCTGAGACTGAAGACTGCATTGTTCCCGGTCGATCAATGAATCTCCATGCTTTTGAAAAAGTAGCTGAAGTCGCTTATGAAGTTATCACATCTTTGGAGAAACATAATTTGATAGAACAAGTTGAGCATTAGTGTGAAAGACGTCATTCAAGGATGTTTAAGCGTGCAAAAAGTCCTTTGCACACACAAAAACAAATGCTGGAGCCATGTGATTCAACTGATAGTGATTCGTCTGATGAAATACCAACAAAAGATCGTTTAATATTTAATGCTCTTGCTGAGACTGAATACTGCATTGTTCCCGGTCGATCTATGAATCTCCGTGCTTTTGAAACAGTAGCTGAAGTCGCTTCTGAAGCATTTTTGTCATGCACGAATCGGAACACAAATGACATAGAAAAAGAATACTGGGACCTCGTCTTGTCGAGGACAAAGCATGTCTGTGTTGATGCAGCTTCCATAGATACGGGTGCTGCGGATTGGTGGCGGTTGGTGGTTTTCCAAATAATGATTCAACCGACCATAATAATACATTTTGGAACTTGAAGGTGAGCGATCATTTTGAAACTCAATATTCTTTATAAGTTTATCGAATTTTAATATTTAAAGAAAATTATATTAAATGTTATATATTTTACTAACACCGTAGTAATTAATCAAAGAACGTTACAATTATATCAAAATATTGTAACGTATGTACTAAGGAGTCAAAAATATAGAAATATAATATTTCATAGTGTTTTTATGTGTATTATTAAAAAATTTGTGGTAGATTATGGATGGATTAAATTATATTTAAAATCGTGTAACGAGTGTAACTCAAAAACTAACTTATTACATATTAAGACATTAAACTTCATTCTCAACATATATTTGCTATGTTAAAACCGATAAAATATTTTTCTTTCAGACAATATTCAAGAATGCGTGGACGTTCTGCTGCTAATACCCTCAGAAACATGAAAAAGTCAATCAAGACTGACTGATGAATAAAGGGTTTTTTGCAACATTTATATTGATATGATTATTCTGTTTTGTAATAAGGAAATATATGATTAATAATTAAATTTTGGTTTTCATTTTACACACAGTTATTTTTACGAATTAGAAAACAAAAGCAAAATGGTTTTGTATGTATGTATGTATTATACAGAAGACGCAATACTTGTCGTACAAGAGTCGTACTGGGCTATTTTCTACTTTAAAAAGTAAAAAAAATCGGACGTCGAACCTCATTTAGTTCGTTGTGAAAGAAATATATTTTTATTTGTTTTGTTTGTGCCTAGTTCTATCTAATTAAGCCAGCCTAGCTCCTTTCAGTAGCTCGAAAGTCTCCTAACTGCTCCAAGGCTTTCTATGCATTTGGAAGCCCAAGCATGTATTCATGGGGCATGCACTATAATACTATAATATAATAATGTAGTTCATAATTGTCTGACAAGAAAATAAACGATTTACATCTGAGAAAAATCTGCTGTATACAGACGTAATGCTCTGTAGGGAAATTTTTGTCTAAAACTGCTGAACTGATTTTGATAGTGTGTTCCAAATATTTTTTTTATTGTAAAGATGCTTAACAAAACGATGTTTCAAAACTAATGTTGCTAATAAAATTTCATAAGACCAAACATGCTATAGGTTCAGAGATGCATTATATGTATGTAGAAACTTTAACTGATACCTATTAATAAGCATTGATCTGTCTTCTGTTTGACACTTCGATTTATGGTCAATTCTTGTCATACTTAACACTAACTTACTGTATGTCAAAAAACGTATTGGATACGCCATACTGCATACATTACACCTATGGAGTTAAGACGGTTTATCTGATAATAGTAATGGTGAGATTTAATTATTTTAACGTAATTTCCTGTAAAGTTATAAAATAAATAATGTAGGAGGTAGTAGAAAGGCATAAGTAAGGTAAGTACTTTGTTTTTTATTCCGGAAAAGCGAACGGTCCCTACTAATAAATATTTATTCCTTGAACTCTGAAGAATGTTTTATGGAGACAAAAATTGGAAACATCATACGATTTTCCATAAGTATGTGGCTACTAAAAAGGTAGGCTAAGTGAAGAAAGTCACATTCGCAGAGACATCTAATGGCTGTCTTCAAGATTTTGGCCAAAAGAAGGTCGAATCAGTTACCCCCGCGTCGTTGAGACCGAAGTCTCTTTCATTCTCTGGCATTAGATATCAGTGTATATATTATGGATTGCTTTGTCGCTTCAAACATATTGGTGGCGAGTATTTAGAGCGGCTATCTCACCAACACCGCTTACGGCTGTAGCTATGGACCCTCCGTTAAGGCTAACGAAAAACTTAAATAGATCCCTCAAAAAAACGCGCGATCAAATCACATTTTCCTAAACAAAACAGCGGATTGGGAACGAGTTTTATATTTTTTATCGAAATTTTGTTTTGGTATGAATTAAATATTATAGAACATATAAGAATTGTATTATAAAGATCAGAGGAAAATGTGGAAAACGCTATCTGGGCGAGTGAAATTTAGACTTCAATTTTTATTTGGAACAGCCCCATCTGAGTAAGAATGAAGGCATTAATTGTGCGTTTTGGCGGGAACAAAAAAATTAAGGATATCATACCACAGACCACATTACACTAGCTATAAATAGAAGAAATTATTTTTTAAACACTTTGCTTACAGTTAAAATAACTAGGAGTATTATTATTATTTTCTAATAGAACAGGGGGTAAATGGGTCTCGAGGCTCACCTGTTGATAAGGGATACCGCCGCCCATGGACAGTCTCAACGCCAGAGGGCTCGCGAGTGCGTTGCCGGCCTTTTAAGAATTGGTACGCTCTTTTCTTGAAGGACCCTAGGTCGAGGTCGAATTGGTTCGGAAATATTTCAGTGGGCAGCTGGTTCTACACACAGTATGTGGGGGTGCGTGGCATAAACTGCCTGCACTTTGTGGTATATAAACAACACAAACAAAAACAAGCTATATCCAAAAATTTCAATGCTATACAGGCCCCATGTTGAACAATAAGCTTAATAAAATACTAAATATTTATCCCCTTAATACCTGTCAATGCAAAAAAACTAGAAGAATGGCTAAAAACTCGAAAATATAATGAAGTAGAAGACTTGTTTCTTAATATAAAGTAATAAAATTAGGTTTTTAATTTTTTCTTTTTCAATTTCTTACTTCAGACTTAATAATAATATATCGTTGTAAATTTAATATAAAAACACAATCTTTATAATAAATATTAGTTTCCATACTAAACAACGATACTAACTTCATCTCATATCCAAGTTCACTCATTCACAAGATTTAAAATAAAAATATTTTGTTCGAAGTTCACACTTACACCAATCTAACTAACTACAACAATTTAAATTTGATTCCACCTCCATTTGGTTAAATGAACAAAAATAAACGTCAAATGGCAAACAGTTTGGCCAATTTCTTGATGACACTGGAAGAAACTAGCGTTTAAGGTACAGACTAGGCCTAGTTTAAACGCTAGTGCTCATAGATGTATATTATATTATATAAGGTTGACCACAATGAATGTTGTAATATATGTTATGTGGTATTTGTTTTGGGTCAAATAAAGAAACTTTTTTTTTTTTTTTTTTTTTATAAACTGCCTTGAAAAACGCTCAGTTCTGTAACGGCGGACGTCGGGGTGATACGGGTGTTTTAGAATTTCGTATTCTGCCTCGACGTCCGATGATGAAACTCAGCTGCAGGTAATTATCCAAACAACTCCTTTGAACACTCTCCATTGTAAATGTGGTAGAAGATGCAGAGTGACCCCACATCTCCACGTAACGCCAAAGGATCAAGCCGCTCGGAGAGAGATTGGCTGTCGACGATTCGAACCGCTCTTCCTCGTATATGGTCAAGTGGAAGGAGCTGGTACTGGGGAGCCTCCGCCCAGAGGTGAGAACAGAACTTCATGTGGGCCCGAATTTGCGCTTAATATAGTTCCAAGCGATGGCTGTGGCTTTTAGAAGAGTGTTTTCGAAAACAGTACCGACACACATGCAAACTTGTGTCTTCTTAGGTTAAATTGGACTACGTTTAGTTTGCCCCAGTCTGAGACAGTGTATACAGACAATTTTGCAAGAGATATTGTGTATTGTAATGACCTTTTTGTTAATTATTCGTTTTTATAAAACAAGAAGGATTCTGATTAGGATAAGATAATGTTAAATTTAAATATGTACAGAGAAAGGTGACTGCATAATATATACTATATAAAACATATTATATTATATTAGGTACTAAGCGACGTGTTATCATTGGTGTAAGAGTTATATGTAATATGTAATATACTAAAATAAGTGTAATACCCTATTTCGTTATTTTTATTATCTTTCACTGTGTCCGATAAATACTTATTTATCGGATATTTATATTTATATAAAAAGCAATTTTCAATGTGAAACTTCTGATTTCGTTTGACCAATTCAGGCAGAACCACGCTCTTCAAAGCAGAACTGATCTGTCAAGGACCATCAACAATAGTCTGATAGGAGGCTCGTCTGACGTTAAATGGTATCACCCATTCATAATAAAAAATTATTTGTGACATCATTATCATTTTTCCCTTATGCGCCAAAAGAAGTTAGTATAACTTCAAAAACTAAACAGCGACGTCTTGTAGTATTATTGAATTTACATAATATCACTGACACGCATTTTCTTTGCCCAACACTTTTCTCCTTCGCTTTTGACCTCTTTACATACATGAACATTAACAATCTGAAAAATCTTCTCAACTTGTCCAATCCTGAAGTATTCCTGTACAACAGTAGTTTTGTTATAAAATAAAAAAAATAGTATGCAGCTGCTAAAACGTAGGCATATTTGCTGGGACAGCTAGTTTAATTAATGGTTTTCTTCAAGATTTTGACCAAAAGAGGGTCAAATCAGTTACCACCGCGATGTTGAGACCGAAGTCTCTTTCATTTTCTGGTTTTAGAACTTAGTGTATAATATATTGATTGCTTTGTCGCTTCAAACATATTGGTGGCGAGTACTTAGAGCGGCTTTCTCACCAACACCGCTTACGGCTGTAGCTATGGACCCTCCGATAAGGCTAACGAAAAACTTGAATAGATCCCTCAAAAAACGCTCGATCAAATCCCATTTTCGTAAACAAAACGGCGGATTGGGAACGATTTTTTATTTTTATCGAAATATTGTTTTGATATAAGTTGAATATTATAGAAAATATAAGGATTGTTTCATAAAGATCAGAGGAAAATGTGGAAAACGCTATCTGGGCGAGTGAAATTCAGACTTCATTTTTCATTTGGAATAGCCCCACCTGTGTGAGAATGTAGGCATTAATTGTGGGTTTTGGCGGGAACATAAAATTTAAGCTTGTCAGATCACAAATCACATTACTTTCCTTACTGTTAAATATCTGACTTAAATAACTAGGAAAATCATATATTTTTAAAAATAAATTCTAGAATGTCAGCCATTGATATACAAAAAACCCAAGATGCACAGTCTCGAATAAAAGTAACGCTCGAAAGTGCCCCGAAAATATTTCTGTCTCTTTCTATAAGTTACAAGCATATATTATTGCAAAATCAACCTTACGCGAATTGTTTAAAGTTGTTATTACAACGCAGTGTACTTAAACCAATAAAATTTTACAACCGACCGTGGTCGGTAGGACAAGGTATTGAGTCGAACATGACTTTTTTTTCATTATACATTACTATTTAGTATTTTAAGAGTTTGTTAAATTGTGTTTTAAACACATAAATATACTTTTATTTGTGCATAAATATGTTTTGGGTAGCCTATGGGTATATCAAAAAAACAAATAATAAATGTTAAAATTCTGATTCTAAAACTGGTAGGAGATTTGAATTTCTTTTCAATTTCTAAATTAAACATTGAACCCGTAGGACACACTTCAGTATCACCGCCATCATCCGGTATTTCAATCTGTAAGCAATATCAAAATATTATTGCGTTGAACGTTAAAAAAATGTTAAATTGGCTACCTCCTGACCACTTTATTAGCGTAAATATATTTGTCAAAAACTACACACAAAAAAGTTCAATAGTACATAAATTTATTTATAAAAAAAACACAAATAAAAATAATCGACTCCACTTATTAGAACAGGGTCATTTTTATAATGCGACTAAAATAAAAAGAAGACTAATGCGTTGTTCTAACACTGAACAAGCAGCCATTGAAGTTGGCCATATAGAGTTTGTGGGTTAAATGATGTTTTTAGAATAAATAAATAAAAATCACATATTGCTTGTTATAATCAGTCTTAAAAACAACATAAACTAATCAATAAAGATTTTTACTTACCGAAAATACGATATCCCATCCTTTTTTAGCCTTCTTGACGTAATATTTTTACAATTTCTCAGAGAACACTTTGACATTTTTAACGTCTGCTCCCAGACGCGAGCGACGCGAGACTATTTGAAATGAGCGCACATTGCATAATTTAGAATGTTGCGCTCATTTTTTGAGGACGTTTTTTAGACGTTGAGTGTGCATCTTGGGTTTTTGTATATCAATGATGTCAGCGCCATATTTTGACTGTTATAGCATGTTATGTGCATTTCCATTTCATCTAATCAACTGATAGTTTCATGTTTTCTTTTCTTATCCTAAGTAAGACCATTCTTCCTAATACATATACCTATTTCTTTAGCTTTTCTGTCTGTTCCCCTTCATACCAATATTTATTTACTTCTTCGAGATTTAAATCCCCTTGTATATATGTAGTATTATAAGTATGTTTTTTGTAAACAACAACATTAAACTATGATTTTTTTGTTCCCTTATGTAATTATACTGATTTTTTTGTAAATTTAATGCGCTTTCAATTATTTATGTTATGCCGCGATTGGTTTCCTTAGTTTTTTATTATGCATAAACTGTAAATAATTAAAACAACGAATTATAAAAATCTTTGTTTTTTTTGCTTTTGGCTGAACAGCTCAGATCAGAAAAACAGATAGTTCAAAATGGCGCTAAATCTGAAAAATGTTTGATTTGACAATTTGCTAAATTTATAGTGACTATTTTGTTATACATTTTCATTTTTATTCGTGTTTAAGAATCAAGACTGTTTATAGATTGTAATTATTAAAACAATATTAAATTTAATTGTGCACATAGAAAAGTAAGCGTTTAATTAATTAATACTTAATTATTAGGAAATTTTTTGCAAGAGTTATAATTTACGGAAAAAAAACTTGCTTTTTCGTTATTTTCACAAATTGTCGCCGTGTCCGTTAATTAGATATTCAAGTAAAGTATTCTATCTCTTTGATAATCAACAATTTTCACTTGCGAGATATATATATAAGAATAAAGGTGGTCCATTATTCCTCAGAAAAACATTTCCTTCCTTTAGTTTCGCGGGACACTACGCAATTTGGTTAAATCCCCTAAGAAATTATTTCAGTTTTAACTACTCGCAACGAATGAACAATATTTTGGCAGCTATAATCAGCGGTTCCACGTTTCGGCGTCTTAAGAAAAAAATGACGAGAGACCAAGGGCCTGGAAGAATCTTTAGGATTTACTCACTAGGTTTTCTATTTCGTTTTGTGATTATGTGCGATGTCTAGGTTTATTCGTTGTATTTATTTATTCTGTGCGTTTAAGTTGTACCATCTCTTCTTCCCTTGAACTGAATAATAATAACAAATCATTTATTTGCTAGAAAGTTGCAAGTTTATAACGATCAATTATAAAAATCCAAACAATCAGGCACACATTACTAATGTATATTAAAATTATACATTTGTTTTCATCAAGTCTTATAATAAGAACATCAGTCATAATAATAAGTCAATTGTTGTCAAAATTCTTGGTCAAATATTCGCCCAAGCTATAAAAACAACTTGACTTTAAAAACCTAATCACCTTCCCCTTGAAAACATTACATGGCAGCGATCTATAACTTCTAGGAAGGTGATTAAATATAGAAGGTGTACTTGTACCGTTTAATAAACGTAAACATAATAAACATCCGTTAAAATAAATAATTTTTTAACAAGGTTCGTCCCATCAACACAGCTCTATGGAGGCCAGCAACTCTCCGAAATGAAACGCCTATGCCAGGAACGCCTCCTAAGAAACTGATAGTAAGATTCAACAGTTTTCTGCAGTCATCTCGAGGCCAAAAAGAAATTCTGTCTGCGGCCACTTCTGCAAGAATATATGCCTCCAGCGTCAGCTGTTAATGAAGTCCCTTTGGTTAACAGTGTTCCAATTCTTCTTAAATCTTTAGAATAATTGTGTATCGGAACCACTATCTAGTGAGTTGGGACAAGCGATTGTTTCACTACAGATGACAAAATAATTTCCTTTACGTGGTGACGACAAATCAAAGTATATTATTATATTTGTATCCATTTTGCGCTCCAAAAGAAAGCATACTCGACTCCAAGCCATATTTTACCGACCCTACGACCTCGGGATCCTTCCTGTCGCACGCTGAACCTGCACTATTATACTACTCAGTTCTCGGACTGCCAACCATTTTTTTTTAAGTATTTTTTTCACTGAACTCTGACTTGACTGACTGAATGTTTTTATGTAGATAAAAGTTGGGAAAAAACCTTACAATTTTCCATATATATGTTTGTAGCTTCTAAAAAGCTAGGCTAAGTGAAGAAAGTTATATTCGCGGGGATTCGCTAGTAATTAATGGTTTTTCTTCAAAGATTTTGACCAAAAGAAGGTCAAATCAGCTACCACCGCGTTGTTGAGACCAAAGTCTCTTTCGTTTAATCATTTTCTGGTATTAGAACACAGTTTATATATGATGATTGCTCTGTCGCTTCAAACATATTGGTGGCGAGTATTTAGAGCGGCTATCTCACCAACACCGCTTACGGCTGTAGCTATGGACCCTCCGATAAGGCTAACGAAAAACTTGAATATATCCCTCAAAAAAATGCGCGATCAAATCACATTTTCGTAAACAAAACAGCGGATTGGGAACGAGTTTTATATTTTTTATCAAAGTTTTGTTTTCGTATAAATTGAATATTATAGAACATATAAGAATTGTATCATAAAGATCAGAGGAAAATGTGGAAAACGCTATCTAGGCGGGTGACATTTAGACTTCAATTTTCATTTGGAATAGCCCCACCTGTGTAAGAAATAGTGCGTTTTCGCGGGAACAAAAAATTTAAGGATGTTAGACCACAGACCACGTTAAGCTAACTATGAACTGATTTTTTTTATTGATAAAGGAGTTTTAAATATTTAAAAAAATAACTATATTATTTAATAAATAATTAAAAAACTGTGTGAATTCACTCGTGCATTGACCAAGTACTTACTCGAATTCCGTTGACCTCTTCAGGCAGAGCCACAAGGTCTGTCAAGGAGCATCAACCAAACCCATGAATAATGAAAATTTATTTAAATATCCCAAATAAAATAAAATATTGGCTATAGATAACTTCAGGGTATCGGTTTTTTTGTGACGGTATGCAAAACAGCAACGTCTTGTAGTATTATTGAATTTACATAATATCACTGACACGCATTTTCTTTGCCCGACACTTTCCTTCTTCCCTTTTGACCACTTTACATACATGAACATTAACAATCTGAAACATCTTCTCAACTTGTCCAATCCTGAAATATTCCTGTGCAACAGTACTTTTGTTATAAAATAAAAAAAAAATAGTATGCAGCTGCTAAAACGTAGGCATATTTGCTGGGACAGCTAGTTTAATTAATGGTTTTTTTCAAGATTTTGACCAAAAGAGGGTCAAATCAGTTACCACCGCGATCTTGAGACAGAAGTCTCTTTCATTTTCTGGTTTTAGAACTTAGTGTATAATAATATATTGATTGCTTTGTCGCTTCAAACATATTGGTGGCGAGTACTTAGAGCGGCTATCTCACCAACACCGCTTACGGCTGTAGCTATGGACCCTCCGATAAGGCTAACGAAAAACTTGAATATATCCCTAAAAAAACGCGCGTTCAAATCACATTTTCGTAAACAAAACAGCGGCTTGGGAACGAGTTTTTTATTTATTATCGAAATATTGTTTTGGTATGAATTGAATATTATAGAACATATAAGAATTGTATTATAAAGATCAGAGGAAAATGTGGATAACGCTATCTAGGCGGGTGAAATTTAGACTTCAATTTTCATTTGGAATAGCCCCACCTGTGTAAGAATGAAGCTATTAATTGTGCGTTTTGGCGGGAACAAAAAAATTAAGCAGAGCAGTCCACAGACCACATTACACTTACTATGAATATAAGAAATTATTTTTTAATACTTAAATTAAATGTCCGACTAAAATATTTAGGAGTATTAAATATTTTCAAAAATAAATTCCACAATTTCAGCGCATTATTTTACTATTGTTGCAATGAGTAATGACTGGACTGTTGCATTACATCATTTTCATGTCATCTGATCAACTGACAGTCCAAAATGGCGCGAATCTCAAACATAATAATTGGCTAAATTTTGCAACAGATATTGTTTAATGTAGAGACTGTTTTGTTATACTCTTTCTTTTTTATTAATTTAAAAAAATATATTTATTGATAAAAATTAGTACAACAGAGACAAGTGACCGCATAATATTACATTACTAAGCGAGCGAGTAACGTTATTAATTTGTGGCGGAATGTATGTGTAAGGATAGAAAAAGAATTATTATGAAACCTTTTCCAAGAGTTATTATGTAAGAAATGAGTCTCCCTATATTGTTATTTTTAGCATCTTTCGCCGTATCCAACAATTAGGTATTCAAGTAGGTACCTACAGTATTCAATATCTTGGATAATCAAAAATTTTCATGTGAAAAATTCATTAAAAGTCGCTTGAAAATTCAAAAAAGGAGAGAGGTATCTGAATCCAAATATGTGATGGAATTTGACAGACAGGAGACATAGTAACGCTTCAATTAGCTCCAAAACACATTTCGCAACATTCCTTACATAATAATAAAATAATAATAATAAGCCTTTATTTTTCCACATCCTATTTACATGTTTTAAATAAAATAGATATGAATACAATTTTAACTATGATGCGGCCCCTGTCCGGGAGAAGGCCTTCTCCAACTTTTTCCAGCCTAATTTATTTTGTGCCATCGTCGTCCAATTTCTTCCAGCTACTCTCTCGATTCCGTCAGCCCATCGCTCTATTGGTCCTCCTTTGTTTGTTGTTCCTTTTGGACCAGTCCATTTGGTTACAGCTTTAGACCATCTATCATCTGTGTAACGCGCTACGTGGCCTGCCCATCTCTATTTCAGTTTTAGGGCATATTGCTCAGCGTCAATAATTTTAGTTTTTCTGCGCATATATTCACTTTGATGTTTGTCGCGTAATTGAATTACGAGAATACTCCTTTCTATTGCACGCTGGCACGAACGTATTTTGGTTTTTGTTTTGTTTTTTAAAATTCAAGTTTATTTGTGCTACATATGTAAGGCAAGGCAGCAGGCAGGAATCCACCACCTTTTTCTTTAGATTAAGTGGGAGCTTACTTTTGAGGATTTCTTTTAAGCTCCAAAACTTCTTCCAAGTTATGGTGATGCGGTGCTCCAGTTCTTTGTCGTGTCTTTGTTTCTTAAATGAAACTTGTTTACCAAGAAAAGTATAGTTTACATACTCGATGGCTGTTCCGTTAAGCATAATCGGGTAAATGTTGTTATTTGTTGCGACTTTTGATTTCGCAGTATTTGTTTATAGTCCGTACTAGGTCTTCTATCATTTCTTGTAATTGATTTGGTGTTCCTGAAAACAATACCGTAGGTTGTTCAAATAACTCGAGTCTATTTGTATTCCTTTCCTTTCCCATCGTATAAAAAAAAAAAAAAAATAAAAAAAAAAAAAAATAAATAAAAAAAAGCCTTTTTATTTCCTACAAATATAACTTTTTACATTGGCCCATCTCCAAGCGCTTACTTATCTAATTAAAATGAATACCATCTTATTTTTATTTATTTTCTATATTATTTACCTATAACTATTTTATTTATTGTTATTAATATACTACTTATATAATATTTGCTACTATATATATCATATTTACTACTAGATAATATTTACTATTACATTATTTTATAGCTTGGTTAGATTTTAGTATACTTAAATAATATAATTTGTAGGAACCCCATTATTGGGTGAAGGCCTCCTCCAAAGAGGCCCATTCGTCTCTGTCCTGTGCAGTCTGTTTCCAGTTTGGGCTGGCTACTTTTTTGATCTCGTCATCCCAACGAGTATGTGGTCTTCCTCGATTTCTTCTACCTTGAGGTCCATTCCAAAAGGTCACTTCTGTGGTCCATCTTCGGTCTTTAAGCCTCGCGACATGGCCAGCCCATCTCCATTTAAGTTTTTGTGCGTATTTCAGTGCGTCTGTTGCTTTGGTTTTTGATCTTATTATTGTGTGTCGTATTTTGTCTGATTTCTTTAGTTTAAGCATGCTGCGTTCCAGTCCTCTTTGACAGGTGGTGATAAGATTTTTTACTTTTGAAGTGAATTTCCAGGTCTGGCTTGACTGAAACTGAAACTTGGAAGAAGGTTAGAATTCATAATTTTTGTTTTTATGGTAATAGGCAGGCCAATTTTAAAGATTTCCTTTAAACTCCAATATTTATTCCAAGTTTGTTGTATTCTTCTTTTCACTTCTAGTTCGTTATTTTTTGGATCAAAACTAATTTGCTTACCTAGATAGATGTATGAATCTGTATATTCGAGTGGCACATTATCTATTGTTAATATTCTTCTCCGCCGATTTGTCATTGCCATAGTCTTAGCGAGATTCATTTTCAGACCCACCTTGATATTAGCCGAATGTAAAGTTTCCATCATTTGTTGTAACTGGGTGCTGGATTCTGATAACAGCACTAGGTCATCTGCGAATCTTAAGTGACTTATGTATTTGTCTTTTATATATAGGCCTGACTTACTCCAATCTATCTTCCTGAAGATAGCCTCCAGAATTGCTATGAATATTATTGGAGATAAGGGGTCGCCTTGCCGTACGCCTCTTTCTATAGTAAAAGTTGGTCCTAGAGATTCTAGCTTAATTTTGCCCGTGTTGTTTTTGTATACACTCTTTATGACTGGTATGTATACGTCTTCAACTGCCTGCTGTTTTAGGCTTTCCCATATACTTACATGTGTTACTGTATCGAATGCTTTTTGATAGTCAATAAACGCTATGTATAGCGGTCTTTGTTGTTCTTGGTACTTTTCGATGATTTGTTCAAGTGTGTGTATATGGTCCACAGTTGAGAAACCTTTCCTGAAGCCTGCTTGCTCTATTGGTTGTTTTAATTTCAATGTGCTGCTGATTCTTTTATTTATAATGGCTGAGAAGAGTTTGTAGAGGCTCGGGAGTAAGCTTATTGGTCTGTAGTTGCCAATACCTTTCGGATCACCCTTTTTATATCTATAAAAACATCACATCGGACATCATACTCATCTGAGTATGATGTCCGATTCAGACCATTGTATGGGCATTTTAGTCTTTTGCAGTATTGAGTTAAATAGTTCCGCTAGTGGTCCAGCTAATGTTTTGTGTGCTAGTCTTAATACTTCATTTGTTATGTTGTCCGATCCAGGGCTTTTTCCCAGTTTTAAGCTATTTATTGCTTCTTGGACTTCCATTTCGTCCACTGGTTTTATACTTATTTCGTCGTTATTTTCGTTGGTGCTTGAGATGTTATTATTTTGGGTGTTATCACTGTATAACTTTCTATAGAAATCTGTCGCCGCATTGATAATGGCAGTGCGCTTGCACAAAGTTCTGTTGTCTTTACTTAATCCTCCTATCCAGGTTTTGTTCGTTCTAAGTTCCTTAAAGGCCTTCTTTGTGCTTCCTGTGTGTTGTAGATGTCTTTCTATAGTATTTTCTCTGTATTTAGCGTAATCTCTTTTTATGTATTTATTTGTCACTTTGTAGAGGGCGGAAAGCTCATTTCTCATTGATCTCGATTTATTATTTCTTTCTTGTAGTTCTTTTCTTCTTTTTAGTAATAGAGCGGTGCGATCTGATAGTATTTTGTGGTGTCTGTGTGGCTCTCTTCCCTTTTCTCGAGCTTTTTGCAAGCTTTGGCTAATAGCATTTACTATTTTGTCGTGATAAGTTTGTATTGATGTATGTTTCAAGTTGTAAGAAGGGTAGGGTAGCATTGAGGTTAAGTTATTGTTATATCTTACTACTTCGTCTTTGGTCTTCAGTTGAAAGTTGATTTTGCTTGTAAATTTTACTCTACTTTATTTTTGTTTGGCTATTTTTAATGTTGATCTAATTAATCGGTGGTCTGACGGATAGTTTAAATTCAGGACTTCAAAGTTATTGAATAGTTTTGGTTGGTTGGATGGTATATAGTCGATATCATTTTTGTGTTGTCCATTTGGGGATCGCCACGTCCATCTCCGGCTACGGTTTTTCTTGAAGCATGTATTGATGATAGTTAAATTGTGTTCAAGTGCGTAGTCGACAAGTCTCTGTCCTCTATCGTTTCTTTCACCGTCCCCATGTTGATGCACTATTAAGTATTCACCTTCTTTAGGAGCCCCTACCTTCGCATTAAAGTCGCCCATTAGTATAATGTTCTTATGTGTTATTTCCAAAGCTTTGTCGATAGTTTTATAAAATTCCTCTATTTCTTCTTCTTTTGCGGATTCGGTGGGTGCATATACCTGTATAATGGATATCTTAAATTCGTGAAGTATTAAATTTAGCATTGCCACTCGTTCTGTTAGGCCGATGAAGCTTTCGATGTTGTTTTTAAGAGACTTCTTAATAATGAAGCCCACTCCAAATTTACCTGGTGTACTACCAATGTAGCAGAATATTAAGTTGTCATATTCCTCTATTTTATTACCAAGTCGTCTGATCTCTGAGTTACCGATTACGTCATAATTGATTTTTTTTGTTGCTTCATTTAACTCCAACCAGCGTTCATGTGAAGATAGGGTCCTGACGTTGTAAGCTGCGATTTTTAATTTGGTTATGTTTTTGTATTGTCTGATCACCGTCTGTGTGGCTTTTTTTGAAGGGTTTTGGTCGTACTCTCCCGCGGTGACCGGCCGTATTGGGAGATTTGAGGTTGGGAGAGGGTCCGATTTCGATTGCTATTCAGTGTTGTTGTGATGTATTCGTTTGGCGTTGAGTTGTTTCTGCTTGAGTGAGGATTAGTTTGGGCTTTTGTATAAAATAGTTCTTCATGTTTCCTTTGTTTTTCTTAAGTGGTTGCTTTTAAGTTTGTTGAACACCTTGGCTGCCGGGGTGAAGTGTCTCCGGGAATTCAGAGAGATTTCTTTTGTTTGACTGTTTATACAACGGTTGTTTGTTGTTCAATATAATAATTTTGTCGTACTTTATAAAGGCAGTATTGCCTGCATCTTTTTCTTTTTGAACTTGGACTTGAAGTTCTCTACGCTTATTTAAAATTTCGATTGGGTAGTCTTCTTTTAGGTAATATGAAGTATTTTGGAGGTAATGTTTATTTTTTTGGATTTTTAATTTGAATCCCAATGTGTTGAATGTTATTACTATAGGTCTAACTTTTGCGCCTTTTTTCCCCAGTCTTCTAACAGCTTCTATATTGTGAGTTTCGCATGAAATTTTGATGTATGTATTTATTATGTTTATGACCATTTCTTCGAGTTCATCGTATGACTTTTCGCTCTCTTCTACGCCAAACAAGATTAGATTTTTGATTCTTCTAGGTTTTTCTCCAAAAGCTCGTTTTTTAGTTCTAAGTGATTAAACTTCTCGTTGAGGCTGTTGATTATTGTACATTTAATATCTTCTTTCATATCTAGCATGTCTTGTTTTTGTTGCTTTATATCTTGCTGCATGATAACTAACATATTTTTTATTTCCTCCATCGCCTGTTATGATGCACTTAGTGCCCTCTATGAAAGATGTATATATATTTTTTTATATTCTATTTGTAATATTATTATATTAAAATTATTAAGTGTTCAATATTTATTGAAAAATAAATTTTTGAAAGTTATGGTTCTCTAGAGTGATTTGAACTCGAACCCAATGAGAACGTCACCGGCACCGCAAGCGATTTGACTAAGTGTCTTTGCTGCATATGCTTGAAAATATCGTACATGTTACACGCGTCACAGACACTAAATGAGTCAGTGTTATACCAAGTCTTGACACTTGTGCCGTTATTTTTTGCAAAAATTAGTTCACTTCACATCACTACACTATTTCACTTTAATGTTGTTCATTGTGCACAATTCCTGCATTTTAGGTATTCTTTTCAACATAAGTTATCTACAAAAGTCACTCGTTTGAAGCGTTGTGATTTTGGCGAATTATTTATGCTTTTACAATGTTTCTCGGCGGAATAACATTTACACTTTTTTATCTCGAAATATTACACCACTTTTCCTACTTTTGAAACGATATTATTTCTTGTTTGATTTTAAAAATACAAAAAATTGGGGACACGATACGAGTTGTTTCACGTCTACCCTCAACCTCTCATCCCCATTCCCGTCGTATAGTTCTTTCATAATATTTTGAAGGACGGCTATAAATATCTTGGGTGATAAGGGATCTCCTTGTTTTACTCATCTTTTGATACAAAATTTTGGTCTAAGTCTGTCTAGTTTTACTTTATTCTTATAAATGTCTTAAATAATATTTATGTATACAGCCGGTATGCCTTGATATGAAAGCGCCTGCCAAATACTTTCAAGTGAGATGCAGTCAAATGCTTGAGTATAATCATACACACAGTAGATTTAATAGTAGAAAAAACATCAAGAGTTTAACCAGACCCTACATCTAGCATTCATTGATTCCTCACATAAAAAGACATAAATCACATAGAAGATTCCATTTTCTATGCAATAACAGTCTTTCCAAGAGGTAATAATTCGTAATTGCACTAAAAAACTTGTAAGTTTTATTATACCTGATTATCTATTGAAATAAATTTTATTTAAATATCACAAAAACCTAAAACTATTGCTATTGTCAACACCTGAAGTTTCAGGATGTCGCTTTTTGGTGACGGTGGCGCACACATCGTGCAAACTTACTATCATCATTTTTCCCTTATGCGCCAAAAGAAGTAAGTATAACTTTAAAAACTAAACAGCGACGTCTTGTAGTATTATTGAATTTACATAATATCACTGACACGCATTTTCTTTGCCGAACACTTTTCTTCTTCCCTTTTGACCTCTTTACATACATGAACATTAACAATCTGAAACATCTTCTCAACTTGTCCAATCCTGAAGTATTCCTGTGCAACAGTAGTTTTGTTATAAAATAAAAAAAATAGTATGCAGCTGCTAAAACGTAGGCATATTTGCTGGGACAGCTAGTTTAATTAATGGTTTTCTTCAAGATTTTGACCAAAAGAGGGTCAAATCAGTTACCACCGCGATGTTGAGACCGAAGTCTCTTTCATTTTCTGGTTTTAGAACTTAGAATATAATATATTGATTGCTTTGTCGCTTCAAACATATTGGTGGCGAGTACTTAGAGCGGCTATCTCACCAACACCGCTTACGGCTGTAGCTATGGACCCTCCGATAAGGCTAACGAAAAACTTGAATATATCCCTCAAAAAACGCGCGATCAAATCCCATTTTCGTAAACAAAACGGCGGATTGGGAACGATTTTTTATTTTTATCGAAATATTGTTTTGATATAAGTTGAATATTATAGAAAATATAAGGATTGTTTTATAAAGATCAGAGGAAAATGTGGAAAACGCTATCTGGGCGAGTGAAATTCAGACTTTAATTTTTATTTGGAATAGCCCCACCTGTGTGAGAATGTAGGCATTAATTGTGGGTTTTGGCGGGAACATAAAATTTAAGGTTGTCAGATCACAAATCACATTACTTTCCTTACTGTTAAATATCTGACTTAAATAACTAGGAAAATCATATATTTTTAAAATGGCGCGAAATCTGAATACCTTTGTGTTTAAATTTGAACATTTGCTATATTATGCATCAGAATTGTATGTTAATGTATATTATAACTAGCCGGCCCCGCCCGCTTCGCTGGTCGAATTTTCAAAGGAAATAAAGTAAGTTTTATTCATATTTTTTTTGCTTTTTTTGTTACTTTTAATTTTTTTTCTGAAATTTACAATATTTTTCAAAGAAGAGTCAAATTCACTTAAAATAAAATTTATTGATATAATAAATTATTATTATTATTATAATAAAAATAAATGTTGATGAACAACAAAACATAAAATAAATGGAAAAATTATCCAATAGAAATGGTCCGATTCATGGAGAAATGAGTATTTATCTTCCTCCATCTCACATTCGACGACTCGTCGCTCGTAAGTTGAGTTTGCCGGGACGTAAAACATACTCGTTAACATAACGGAGTTGAAACTGAAAACTCGAAATTCAAACGGCGAGTAATTTTGACCGACATCAAAGCTCTGACAATACTGGCAGACCGCGCGAACCATCAGCACCTTCAAAAAGTACAAAAAAAAAATTATTATATTAAGTTCCAGGCGGAACACAGTCACATGAGAAACCGCAGAGAAAACTCACGCCAGTACAATCGGTGATAGGCAAATTTTCATTAATCACTAAAATTCTTCCTACCAAATTTGGAATTTATAGGAGCTACAACTTAAAAACGAAAATTGTTCATTGTTAACGACCCCGCAATCCCCTTGGGGGGATGAATTTCTTAAAATCCGTTTTTAGTTGACCTCTACATAACGAAAGTAATATTCCTACCAAGTTTCACATTTCTAAGTCCTATAGTTCCCGAGATTTCGTGATGAGTAACTATAGAAATTGGAATTCTTAGCTGAATGTAAAAGAACATTATCCGTTTAGTAAACTCCGTTGAAATCCACGAAAACAAAAGAATCAAGAGAAATCGCTTGCAATTAGCGAGATAAATATTCATAAAAGTAAAACAGCAATAAAAAAATGAAGGAACGTTTGAATTCGAAAAATAAATAGCCATAAACCATCTAGGAAAAAATTCGCATCGAATGGTGGTAGTTTAATGTCGATACGACAGTGGTTTAGGCGTGATTGAGCCTCAAACGAAGACCATTTTCATTATATATTTATAGATGACTATTTTGTCATTTATTCGTTTTTAAAAATCAATAAAGATTTGAAGAGGCATTAATACAATGTTAAATTTAAATGTGTACAGAAAAAGTGACTGCATAATATATATTATATAACATATTATATCACATTACTAGGCGACTTCTAATTTTGTTTCTTTCTTTGTTTCCGATAATTAGATATTCAAGTTATGCATTCAATCTCTTTTATAATAAACAATTTTCATGTAGCGAATCTAAAGATGTCTGAGAATTCATTTGTGTATCGTAGATACGCATCAAACTTTTCTGAACACTCTCGCTGGTAAATGCGTTAGAAGGTGCAATTTTATTATTATTTTCAATAAAACGAGAAGACACCACACATCTATTTCTTTATTATTTTCACAAATGCACAGCTAACACATATACAAATACATACTTGAAAATAGTAACGTGTTACATCAGTTCACCAACTTTATTGTAGTCTGTGAAATGACGGTTTATTATAAAAAAAACAAGGTAACAATTCTATGATTGAATCAGATATTTAGTATCTACTCCCATATTTTTGCCCAGTCTGAGCTTACATTGGTGGGATGGAGTTTTCAAGGCTCTCGAATCTTGGCGTTCACTGTTGAGGCAAGAAGGAGATTGAAATGGTGTACGGAGATTGTAATTCTCTTATACCTGCAAAACACTTTTTGTTGCTAATATCTGAAATTTGCGCAATAAAGTATTTCTTATACATTATTGTCTAGTTACGCCAGATTCGTCTCTGAATACAAATATGTGATGGATTTTGGCATACAGAAGTCAAGTGACACCTTATTTAACCAATAGCTGCAAAACACATTCTATAACATTCCTCACATAAAAAGACGTAAGTGTCACAGAAGATTCAATTTTCTATACAATAACAGTCTTTCCACGAGGCCTTCGTAATTGCACTAAAAATAGAAACACGCTAGAGAGGTTTAAATTGAAAAAAATCTCAAAGGCCGATGCAACGCACTTGATATTTGAATATCAGAAAAATAAAATGTTCACTATAGCTAACTTCAGCGTGTCGGTTTTTTGTGACAGTGTGCGCGCGCATCGCATCCTCTTTAGCGTGTCCCTTATTGTGACGACTAGAACATACAATATACGTCTACTACGATACAAGGTTACTAATAAAGCCCCAGACAGTTTAACAATATAATATATGACTGATAAAAACATACTCATAATATATCGGTTCGGACATCTGACAGAGAGATTCCAGATGTCATCTGATAGACATATGACATCTCACGGAATCGTTAACTGACTCGAAAATATGACAGACATTTAACATTTTTGACATTTGACCAAAAATTTCATAAGTAATTTCGGACTGAATTAGTAGTGTATGTAGAACGTCGAAAACTAAATTTGTATGAACATTTTTCGATACGAAGTTTCAATATTTAATGGCATCTGATAGATAAAAACATTAATAAATGAAATCTGACATCTGACAGACATATAGTATATTAATATAAGTATATAATAATAAGCCTAATCGCTCTCTGACCAAACAATATTTTGTCTCTTATCTTCACAAATTGTATCTCAGAAGAGACGGTTTATAAACGGTGTAATTAAACTGATAGTAACATTGTCTGGAACTTTAAATTAAATACAATTACAATATATTATGTATTTGTGAACGGAATTTTGACAGTGTTATACATTGACAATTGCGAGTAAAGTGCCAAGCATTGTATGGTTCTGTTAATTTTTTGGAACAGAAAATTATTAAACTGGTGCCCAAGATTTAAAAAATGTTTCAGAGGGACAAAGGAATGAAATACATATTCAAATACACTCGCATAATTTAAATATAATAACTCACAAGGACAAATGGTTCTTCGTTATCCTGTTCACAAATATTATGGATTTAATTTCTTACACACTTATATTATCAGTTATAGAAAAGTGTAAAATTTTTACAAAGTGAATATAAGTTAAAATTGGGACAAGGAGATGCGTTGTGAAGTGAAATACAAGAAGGCAAGTAGGTGTTCCGCCTGATCTGACACACTCGATGCTTTCCTTTTCTGTATTAGCGAATATTAAATGCGCACATAGAAAAGTTCACGCTGATGCCACAAGGCCAACACTGCTCCAAAAATATGAAATGATGCTATATTTACTATCATTACCGAATCAAGAGCGTCAAATAACGCCTGGCAATCTTTAATCTATGTCGTAAACTTGTCCAATCTGTGCCGAACACGGTTGTGGGGTGCAGCGCAAAATTAACTATGTTGATTAGGTCACTAAGGCAAATGAATGTTTCACCGAAACCATGACGAATCACTAACACGTTTTGCGTCACCATCGATACGACGTATTGCTTATGTGGAGAAAAATTCAAGGTAAGAGACAGGCTCGTGGAAGAAGTCGTAGTTGCGGAACGTACGGGAGTGGACCGGCATCAGATACGTCAAGGAGCGAGCCTTTTTGGAGTGGCGCATGATACTCGGCAATTCAAGATATTAACAATCAATCTTTAGCAATAAAGTCCAGTGGCACCAGAAGAAGAGATCATTATAGGAATCAGTCTACCACGTAGCCCTGCGTGGCTGTAGCTTTTTGAAAATCTTTTAAGCTTATGGATGGAGCTACTAAATTAGCCAACCTTTTACACACCACAGACCAAATAATAGAAATTGTGTCCATACATTATAGTTCGAAGTAAACGTTGCTATTCCGTGAATTAATTAAATGGCAGCAAATGTCATATTGATCAACGCTCTGCAGCAATGGAAGTAATAGAAAGTCAATAATACTGATATGTGCTGTATGGTGAAATAAAACATCGTCAAGAATGGCGCATGGCCTGCAATTTTACTAGGTGTGACAGACCTTGGCAAAGAGGCTGTTTCAGCGCATAATTGTCAGTCACCCACGTAACTCTGGAATGCGAGGCTGAGGCTTAAAATAACGTTCAAAAATCCTCGAAACAGAGTTCTCTCCGTGAAGCCTGCGAAGTGCCCGAGACTTCTCTGCTTCTGAAACGAGCTAGGCTGCCTTAACTTAATAAGCCAGGGCTTTAGGCACAATGGATCCAATGAGAGTCTAAGCGCGGAAACCGAGTCCACTTTAGTATTTTTGGGGCATGAGGCCAAACCCAAAACTTTGCTTTTGTTGGCTGTAAAAATCTACTTGGCTATTAAGAAACCATATTTATCGCTATCAGGAAATGCAGACGTCTTTCTATTATAGAACAGGGATACCGTAGACACTCTCAATGCTAGAAGGCGCGCGAGTACCGGCATTTTAAGAATTGGACACTCTCTTGAAGTACTCTAAGTCAGCATTTTCGCCCTGGGACCTACAGAGTTGCCTGCACCCAAAAAACGACTGCCAGTCACCTAAAATATTTGTAAGTGTAGGTGACCAAATTAGCTGTTAACGTTATGTCGTTGATACATGAATAAATTGTTCTGAAAAGAACAGTTTTGTCAGCGTATTGCATAGGCTACAAGCATATCGAAGTGATCTCAGGAGAGCACATCCGAATGCTTCAGCCGCTGCGCGCAGAAAAGGGTCAAATTTTTGCCGCGCCACGCTTTTGTTGAAACACGAGTCAGGTAGCGAAAGATCCTTTCCGTACACACCCTGCGCGTATTGGCTGAACTACTACTTTTAAGCATAGGTTAAGTTTTCTATACAAATGTACCTAGTTTTGTAAAATATTATTCATTCAATATTCAATATACATTCTTATATACTCAGTTCCATCTTCACCTCTTCTCGACAAGTTATTAGGGAGTTTTATTTACTACAACCAAACATACCTATAACCAAAACTACCTAAAGTGCCACCATTCTGGCGCGACCAGCCGCTACTCTGGTTCTGCAGTTTCGAAGCCGCAACCGCCGACCTGAAACGAAGCCAGGCCCAACTCGCCCAGATGGTCATCGCACAACTCGAAAAGCAAGATATACAGAACACACTTATATCATAACGCAAACGGATAAACTGTTCTTTTCAGAACAATTTATTCATGTATCAACGACATAACGTTAACAGCTAATTTGGTCACCTACATAAGTAATGTCAGAAACGTTTTATATTTGACTCCATGACGCAAAATCTATACCCGTTTGGTTCATAATCGCTAATGGAAGAAGACCAGTGCAGTAGGTACTGATAAAAAAAATACAGAAATATAACAGTCTATGGTCAGTAAAACTTATTGTATTTGACATCCCACGTTGATGGCGTTGAAAAGCGGTGCCGTCCCCAAGCCCCCGTCTCCCTCGGTGATCCCGGCCAGGTATTTTGCCCCCGTGCAGTCGTCGCATGTACAACTGTCTGTTAGTGTGCACAAACCACGCGCGGTGGCAATTGCCTCCCATTTTATTTGTTCGTCTAGTGTTCCGCTGCGATTTAGGAGATTCTGAAAAATGGGCACAATTTACACACAATGCACATTCAAGAAATAACGGATCTATTCATAAAAATTTATGAAAAGAGAAATAATAAAAAGAAGTGGCAATGGGTGGTTGATATGGTAAGATGTGCCAAGAAAAGGTTGACGTTAAAGACAACTAGAAAGGACCAAGGGGAAGAAGAAAAAGAGGACAACCTAGAAAAAGGTGGATAAAAGAAAAAGGAGTGTTAGCAGGAAACGAATGGTGAATGAAAGCCATAGACAGAGTCAGAAGAAACTGGTAGATGTCTTTACCCGTGAAGAGGTTATTAGGGGTACTATGAAAAGGAAAGATATATTACAAATGTAATCTGTGTATTCAACATTTTATTATTAGTAAATAATAAATAAATCAGTGTCTAAGACAAGCTTGTTTCACATTGATCAGCCCACAATTCAAATCGAGAAGAAATCGAATGAACGGTGCCAGATCGACTCACCTGCATAACCTCGATATTACTCGCTTGCCACATATCAATATCCCTCAACTGCTGTTCCTTAGACCTACTTTTCTTTGGCTTCTTCATCATCGCACAGTAGACAGACAAATCCTCGCTAGGCGCGATCGATGATGCGTCGAATTCTGACGCGTCGTAGTTTATGTCATATTGTGAGGAGTCAATGTCAAATTGTGTGGAATTAATGTCAAACTGTGACGAGTTTATATCTAATTGTGAGGAGTGTGCATCGTAGGATGTGGAGACGTCTATGTGTGTAGCTGGTTCGTCGTATATGTGGATTTCGTCGAGTGTAGACGTTGATGTTAGAGAGGGGTTGTGGAAATGACGGTAGCTCATCTGAAATAACAAATATTTATATATTAAAAATTCGTATGTGATAGTGGTGGTAGGTGTACAATTCCGCTAATGAGGATCCCTGAGTGTAAAGTGACATTAAGAGAGCCGCCCAGGACCGACCAAGCTAGTTTTGTACACTATATATCATATGCCCTATTTGGGGGTTCATAAGACTTTACAAAGAAGAAGAAGAACGTGAATCCTTGGCTTGAACCTAACTGACCAGCCCGAAAACCCCTGTTTAGCGAGCGTAGCTCTGAGGGCTTTTCCTGAGAGATTCGGGTCTTAGTTTTACCTTATTCGTTAAAAGCACCAGATCCGGGGTCACCTACAAGGCAGCAACTGAATTAGCTGTACACTGGAATAACTTAGTTAACGAATTCTGCCTTTCTTCCATTAAGTGTACTGACAAGAGTTCTATTATTTGTTGTAATTTTGTTTTTCGTAATTGGCTTGGATTTTTGACGTGACATAAAATGTGCAATAAACGTGATGTCTAATAAATCAATGAACTAAAAAGCATGACACATTGTCCCGTTACGCTCATCGAAAACATGCGCCACGTCTACCGCTCTTCCACTGGACGACTCGAATCATTTCATTGATATTTTTTAAGACGTTGTCACGTTTACCTGTGCCTGCGCTGATAATAAGAGATAAGAGGGGGTTATAGCGCCACTGTACGATTGAATGTAATCAAAGGCAACTTACATTAGCTTCTTCGATTTTGCTAAGACTGCTTCGTCTTGATATACTTCCTTCTGGTATGATCTGCAAGGAATGAATTACATGTTAGCTGGCCCTTTTTTGGGAAAGGGATTCTGCTGTTCGCCTGAGGGTTGACTCTGGTCGTCGTTCAGGTTGACAGCGCAGTTTTGACAATAGTGGCTCAGCTGGCTAAGGATTTGATAGTCGAAATTTCGCCACTGCTTGCTTCTCAGCTCTGTCTGTATCTCTCAAGATTGTGTCGATAATGTCAATAATCTCAAGATTATCAGAGATTCAATGACGCTATGTGTCCTCTAAAACAGAGCATAATTTAAGGTCTAAAGTGGTGATGTCTGATGATGGCCAGACTTCAGTTCTTATAAAGTCCGGAACGTTAATTTCATGTACGGCTTGAGTAGTTCGTGCCTTGTGACCCGGTGCAGAAGCCTGAAGTCTAAGGTATATTTTAAACATTGTATTATTGAGAGAGTTTCACATGTTCCAAAGCAGTATCTTGATACACTTTGACTGAAGTTTTTAGTCCTTTTTCAGAAACTAGTAGTTTTGGTGATTCCCTGATAAGAAACTAGCACTGACGCAAGATGATGACTATGTTGTACTTTTATGCCCAGCAAGCTGTACATGTCGTCGTCTTGAAAACTGTGAGCATACACTTGATCATTTTGTTTACTTTGGTGTTCTTCAATCGTGAAATTTTGTTCATCAGTAAAGAGGATTTTTCTGTGCTTTTCATCTGCGTATTGCGACACCCACTTTCTTGGATGAACATGACGATAAGCACCGAGCTTCAGGTCTTGTTCTATACACTACATTGTCCTAGCAGGATCTCATTTCTCGCGAAATGATCTTTTGCTTCCTAATGAGGTTTCGACGAATTCTGGCAAAGTGTTGTTGTATCTGTTGATAGTATGATATACGAACATACGACTGATACCAAGCTTTTGAAGTGTCTGAAACTTGACCAACGGCTCCATACCCACTTTGTGCAAGGCGATTAATGCAGGACAATTTCTTTGACATCCCATTACATATTGGAATTTTATAATGAAAACGAAAAAATATGTGAAGGTACGCAAAATCGAACTAGTTTTTTTAAAATAAGAATGTGTTCCAAATTCAAAATAATGAATGAATGAAAAAACTTGAATAAAGAAAAGATTTAATGTAAGAGTATTTAAGTTATATTCAGTGGGAAATACTTCGATAGCGGGCTTTAAGTGTGACGTCATAGCAGTGATTAGTAACCGCAGATTGAAGATCACAGATACTTACATCATCATCATCATCCAGGTTCAATACAGCCAAGTCCAGCGGCGACAAATCCTCCACCAGACCCTTGCTGGTTGATGGTAATGGTGAATTAGGGGTGCCAGCTGGAAATTATTATGGTTATAATGCAAAACGTTTCAAAAAAAGATTGTTCAGATTTCATTTGAACATTGACCAACTGCTGACACGCCTCACATGTGTTCCAAATCTTAACAGCTGCAGAGAGCTGAAGAGTAATTTTAAATATATTGTTACGGAGACGGGTTGACTGCACTATTTCTAGATTTTTCCACTAACTAGAGAAGTTTTCAGCAGGCTGAAATGTGATTTCTGCCGTTTCAGGAGAGGGTTTTCACTTTTCAACCACATACTAGAAAATCGTAATTTGCAGAATGTTACCCTAGTTCTTTGAAACATTTTTTCAGACAGTTTCAGAACATGTGCAGGAAAAATATTATAATTTAACATATCAAATAGCTTATAATTATTTTAAAAACCGGTGTAAGTTTAAATCTTAAGATAGGATATTGGCACAGTTGAACTATAATACAAAGGTCTATCCGCATACACCGATCCGACCTACCATTTATAGCTTGTATCGACAGATCGCTATTACAACTCGTCGATTGGTTATTGCCACACTTTTATAATTATTTGGATTAATATGTCTATCTCAGATGGTCAAAAATTGATTGAGATAGGTTATTGGGTTTTGCGTAAATTAGATTTGAAAATTGCTCTATCTTATTCTCGCTTCCTCTGGAAGTGGCGCTTCGAGCTCTTAATTATCGTGGTGAGACTTCCCGATAGCTTTGGGATAATTCCACCACCTTTTATCCCACCCGTAGGGCTTATACAAAAATAACAAATATTTCAATATCACGAACAATATATAGAATTAACTTTAATTACATACTTTATTTCATTTCATTAGCTGGCATCACGGCCACTTATTACAGGTTTAAAAAATGAAGTGTTAACTTTGTTTGTGATGAAAAGAGACGTAATTATTACTGGCCGTAAAGCCACGTTTAACTTTGAGCACCACAATTTAATATTAAAGTGGATAAATTCACTAACAAATAAAATTTATGTTTAGACTCAGCTGTTTAGCCTCAAATTGAAATGGAAAAATGTGCCCGGTCTAAAAGGTGTGTAATCTATGACCTGTCAAAAAATGATAGCTGTCAGAATTCCACGGAATGAAAAATCTGAGTATAGTATTTTTATTTTTACGAAAATAGTGACATATATTTGATAAAAGAGCTTATAACATACTTCAATAAATAAATAAAAATTACCTTGATCGATGCTATGGGTTAACTGTAAAAGATTTTCAGTAGACGGTTGCTCCTGCTGCTCTCTACTCCTGGCTTTGAAAAGACCGAACTTAATCGGCGCCATTCTGCAAATTTGTGAGATTCAGTGGCGCAACAACCTTTTTTGTTTGGGCTTAGATATCTTTAACGTAATAATCTGTGTATCTATCGTACAAATGTTGTGTCAAAAGAAAAAACTTGGCGATTAAAAAGAGTGGCGAAGAGGCCAGTTCTTCTATTCCGTTTTACGCCCTTGATGAGAACGGGCAGTAAATGTAAAATTTGAAGAAATTAATGTATATTTCTCTTTTTGACGTTCATAAGTGTACATTGTGTTACCTACATGAATAAATAATTTTTGATTTGTCAATATATAAGTAAAGGCCTACTGTGTCTGAAACACGCCGTCGTGTTGAATCTAAGGCAAGCTGGTTCCCTCACGATGTTTTCCTTCGTAGGAGCGAATATTAAATGCGCATTAAAAGTCCATTGGTGCACAGCTGGGGTTTGGAACTCCGTGACGAGAGTCGCATGCTGAACCTACTAATTCTTCTCATTACTTTTCTTGATAACTGAGAATTAAAGTAACACTGGCTCTACCGTTAATCCCAGGATTTCAGTGATTCTTGATTCCTAATACATATTGCCTCTGTGACAGACACTACTGGTTTCCTCACGATGTTTCTCAGTGTGAAATCTTTCTCTATTACCTCTACGATTGGTTATGGTAAATGTATTTAACATTAATCTGAATTCTCAGGTCCTTATATCAAATTAAAAATAAAAGCATCTATTGGAGGAGCGTACTATATGTTACGCTCCTCAAATAGATGCTGCTTGGATATTCCATCTCACAGGTCATTCGCTTGGCAATTCGATTAGAATATCCGATATTAAGGTGTGGAATTGGCTGCCTGTCTCCACACGATTGGCTACCCTCCTAATATATTTTAAAACTCTTATTTATTTATTCATAAGAAGATTCACAGCACAATACAAAAATAGATGAATATATACATAACAAGATGGGCCAATTATAAATCTTCACAAATAGTTCATTTTATATAAATATATATAACAAGAAGGTACCTAAACATTTCAAAAAAATTTAGTGTTAAACAAAACAATAACAATAAACAGAAAAACAGAATTTAATTTGTTGACAATGAAAATGAAAATGAAGTCAATACATTTCATTCATCCTGGTTAAAATAATTATGTACCAGAGCTCTCCTTGCTGCCTCCACACTCCAAGCGAACATATCAATGTCCACCGTTGAGTTATTAAATTTGTTTGCTGCCCTAACCATAAAGTTCCTCCCTCTATAATTTGTGTTTACTCTCGGCACGTGCAATATGTTCATAATTCTAAGTGTTTTGTTATATGTTCGAAGGCTTATTTTGCTTACTAGCTCATTACAATCGACTTCGCCAGTAGCAATTTTCATAAGGTAGATAGTGTCCGCAATATCACGTCGTAATGACAATGGTAACATGTGAAAATGTTTACACCGGGCTCTGTAATCAGGCAGCGAAATTTTGGCCTTAAATTGCAAGTGCCTCAGAAAATTTTTTTTTATATTTTCAATTCTATTATTGTAAATAGTTTACTGAGGGTTCCAAATTTGTGATGCATACTCTAAGTTGCTTCTAACATACTCACAATACAGAATTTTCAATGTCTTTACTTGGGTAAAACTAGATGATGTTCTTAAAATAAAGCCAAGCATTTTGGTTGCTTTCCGTATAATACTATCTACATGTAAATAAAATATTAGCTTATTATCATGCAGAACTCCGAGATCCCTAATAACATCGACAGCCTCTAATGCAGAATTTTTAAGTTTGTATGTTGTACTGATTTTATTACTTTTCCTAGTAAATGTCATACAAAAGCATTTCGAGACATTCAAGTCCAGCTTGTTTCGAAAACAATAATCCTCAAATATCCTTGTAAAACGACCGCTTGTGAACGATTGTCAACGTATGACTTGAACCAGCGAAACAGGTCGCCGTGTATACCCATGGATGCCAACTCAGTAAGCAAGATGTCATGATCAATACGATCAAAACATTTGCTGTAATCTGTGTAGATGACGTCGACCTGCGCTCGCCTATCCATGCCACTCGATATGTATTCATTGGCAATAATAAGGTTTGAGACCGTAGATCGATTCCTTAAAAACCCGTGTTGTTCACTGGTGAGCCGAGGCTTTACAGCTGCATACACCTGTTGATATACAATTTTTTCAAAGATCTTGGCAATGAGACATAGTTTAGAAATTGGTCGGTAATTTTCAATATCACATTTATTGCCCTTTTTATGAACAGGAGTAATGAAAGCTGCTTTCCATATGTTAGGTACTAGACCTTTGCATATGGAGAAATTAAATAAGTACGAAAGTGTATATTCGGTATAAACACTTCATTTCTTATCCTCAATCGTGACTTTTGAAATTCCTGTATTTCTTATTTTTTTAGATTAAGATTGGTGATTCTATAAATTTTATACATGTTTTTTACCCATACAATTTATTTATTTTAAGATTTTTCAGGCGGGAAAGAAACAGAGCAAATATAAGAGTTTTTCGTTTAACTTCGACTTAGTTTCCTTTGGATCAGAGACATGGGCCGTAAGGTTCAAGTGCAAAGCTTATTAAAGATTTTTTTTTATAAAAGAGGTTAAAATACACAAATGCAGGCCCGCAAGCGTATGCAGTCGCTATCGCGGGGACTGTGGGGATGGTTAACTCTTATCCCTCCACTAATCAGAGGGGAGAAACCCGACCCACTAAAAGATCCTCCTGAACCCTCCATATCGCCTGCAGTGCCAGTCTCATCCATTCTGAATGAATGACGTCTGGCACCACATTGAATTCCCCGGGGGTCGCACTAGGCATTCAACCCAGGGGACTCAGGCGAATATGTCTGCATACGGGCTCAGCGACGACGCAACAGGACGCTGTTGGGTAGACGACTTCCGCGCCTAGCCCCCGCGCCCCCGCCCCGCCGCCGCCGAGCACAGCCCCTCCGGCCATCGCCACGCACCTCCCGCTGACGCTCGGCAGCCTCCTTCTGCAGCAGAACGCGCTCGCAGCAGAAAGCTACCGCACGCCATGCCTCTTGGCTACCTAGCATCGCTGCAACAACGCTCGGTAGCGAGAGGTCCGTCCCAATGATTTTTGTGTCTATGATTTTTTTTATACAATAGGAGGGCAAACGAGCCTGCGGGACGCCCAAAAGGCAGTCATCGCTGCCCATAGACACCCATTAAAGTTGTTTCATTACTAGCCTAACAGGCTAGGCAAGACATAGTTTAAATTTTAAGCTCGAAACCAAACTCTTTAAATTGTCAATATGGCGTCGGCAAACCACAACTCTGTTGGTGGTTTCTAAAGCTTCATGAAAAACAACAAGAGCAATAGAAGAATGTCGTGACTCGTGACAATAAGAATGTGATTTTGCTTCAAGCAATAATTTTGAAAGAAATATATTTTATGTCAAATGTTTCGCATTTTTTACTTCTGGCAAATGATGGGTTAAGGTTTACAATTCAATACCTCGATTTTGAGGTCGGGGGAGGGTATACTTATCACCCCCAACCAATTTCAAGTACTAGAAACAGTTATATCAGTAGAAAAATAAAAATAAACCAAAACATACATATAATACCTAACATTAACTGGGCCCATCTTCCTCAAAGTCATCCACATAAGCCGGTCGTTTACCAAGCAAAATTCACCAAGTTTAAAAAAAAACAAATAAAAGCACGCACATTGACGAGAAAACAACAGAAATGTAAAAAGTAACGGCTTTTTAACGAATAATCTGCACTGTAACACTAACACACTGTTCTGGCGGATTGTTTACAAATTTCTAATATTGCACAAAACATCGAAAAAAAAAATTAATTAGCTTAAATTACAACTCAAGCAGCATAAATTACTCCAAATCTCACAGAGGTTTTCGAATCAAGGTCCCCTGAGACTCCTACATACTCAGTATAATCAAATTCAAGGTATTGAATATAAGATCCAACCCAAATGATGTCTTAAGGAGATAAAAAAACTAAAACATAAATTAAATATTTATAAACAATGCACACCTGTAAGGCGATTGTAATGACGCCAAGAAGCATTTGTTTTTTTACTATTAAATCGCTGAAATCGCTTGAAGCAAAACAAATTTTCTCGCAACAGCTGTACAGAATATTAGTATTCATTTAAGATTAATTATTTATATCGTTTAATATTTAATATTTAATTAAAATTATTGTACATAAATATAGTTACCTTAATATGTATGCTTTCCGCAATCACAACACTGATTTTGAGCGGACAAAACAAAAAAGATTTTGCATATCTCGAAAGTTCCACTAAAAATGTACTCAATACACAGATTTAATAAACAGTAAATTGTATAAGAGTTCTAAGAAAATATTTACGTAAATTCAGTTCTTTGGTTGCAAGTATCGATCGCGTAAGACCGAGTGGGGCGTGATTGGATTCGATATGTCAAGTGTCAACATTGTCTAGGCTGTGGTTTGTGGCAACACTGAATATTCGGTGATAAAAATTAAAGTATGCACATAAAGTTATAACTATGGCAATAAAAATAAGTATGCGCGCTAAAATAGAAAATAATTTGTCCTTTATACGTCACTCAATAAGTAGTGCCTTGTCTTCATTTACCAAGCACGATTTTACAACGATATCACAAAATATGACATGAGTGTACATTAGCTGTCTCACTCGCTCATATACGTGAGTCATTTAACGAAAGAGATAATTAGCTTAGTGTTTACTACTTTTACACGGTTGCTATGCTTTCTTGGTATATTTGAATAAGATTAAATATGACTATCATACTTTTCTTTGGTTTTGCCTATGCATGCGGATTTAATTCTCGAGGTGATGGAAAACATCTCCAGGAAACGAAACATGCCTTGAGCCTAAAAGTCATCGGCGTTTGTCAGGCACGGAACCTAGATACCTACTAACTTGCCTATAAAAGAAATGATGACGAAACGGATTCGATCAAAAAAATCGATATAAAATGTAGGTTTTATAATATAACGTAAGTATAATTATAAATTATAATAGTTTAAGGGTGTCCGGCAGTGGGTTGGAACCATACTAACTGTCTGGCAATGAGCAACGCGAGTTTTGATATTATTATGAATCAAATATAAAAAAAATTAAGTTTAAAAATTAAATTTTATACACCTTTGTTACCTGTTATCTGCCAAAGCCACCGCTGCCTCAGCTTCATTCTTACCTGTACTGGGGACACACAGAAAAAATTTCAGCTTTTATAAAAAGACGAAGGTCTGGCACTCACGGGCTCTTGGACCATTTGTTACACCAAATTTCGTGAAATTTTTCTAAACAGAAAAAGAAAAGCCTAGATCTATAGCCGCACGTAAAACCGATTTCTGCCGTGGCGAATATAATATATCACAATATGTTACCTTATTAGAAAACCGCTGTGGTTTGTATTAATTGTAACCTTAGCAGTCTTGTTTAGAAGCGCGACAAATGCATGTAAAAGTAGTTACATATTATATACCTATACATGTTTCACATCTTCACATCTGCCAGGCGTCCCGGGACGGCCCACATTTTTTTTTAATTTTTGCATAAATTTTGAGGTTATGTGAAAAAAATGTTAATACAAAAGTTTTACATCTTTTTACTATCTACAACATTGCCATTTCACTTTTTTCCATATGAATCCTCAAAAACTGACTGCCTTTTTCTTTCCGAATTCAGATCGCCCGTAAATTATTTTTAATTGCATTGTTTTATTATACTCCTTTTACAATGTTGGCAATAAATTCTTACAGAAGAAAAATAAAACGCAAGATTTGATGTGACGAGCCTTATAGCTTTTTATTTGTTAAAAATATGTCGGTGTACAATTATTAAAACTAAAGGAAAATTGATTTCTTCATATGAATATCAATACACCATAAAGTTCACTCCATAGTTCAGATTTGACTGGAGCAAGAAGAGTAAGGTTACATGCATTTTCTACCGGATTTATATTAGATTAATACCTGCAACCATGTTCTCATAAACAATGACGTCAGACGGACAAGTCGTGGTCCGAAATAACAAATCGTTAAAAATATAAAAAAAAATCGCGAATTTGGAGTGCAATAAACTACAAAATAGTGCTTAAAGTATCAGTGCAACTGTTTGTGAACTATAGACTAGTATAATTTTCGTAAAAAATCAGGTAAAACATTCAAGCATTTCAAAAGTGAACTAAATGTTAAAAACTTAGAAATAGCATTAAAACTACTGAATTTTGAAACACTGGAGCGAAACTTTTAAATAGTTTAAATATCGGAACGTCAGCGAAGTTAATAATTGATTGATAAATTTGACTGTGTAACATTAAAAAAAACCGTTATCGTTCCAAAGTGAAAGTGTTTCAAAGAAGAAGGCGATGACTCCAGATGACCAGATCTATCTAACGAGACGCGGAATATGTATGGGTCATTCGGAACTCTCATCAGGTGCTATGTTGAACTGTTGATCGATTCAATCTACCATACGATCGAATTCCAAGGCGGTCACAGTATTTCTAACAATTCGTCAATTCTTTATATTTCTTAATCAATATCAATCCTTCAAAAACTAAATTTCGGTATTGTCAGCACAAAAGGGGAAAAGAAAGGAGAAATTAAAAAAAAAAAGAAAGACAGAGATGCCATTGGCAATTATAGGCCCATAAGCCTAATGTGCAATTTATATTTGCGAGGAGCGGGCAGCCTTCACAAACAACTACTCGACATCCTACCAATTCTTAAATACGGCTGCCATAGATAAGCACATACCGAAGCACAATGTGAACGATTAAGTAGCCGAGTTTTATCCGACGTCAAGGCAGAATAAAGAGCGAGAGGCTTTAAAAACTGCTCGGTTGCCTCAACCTTCTGGCATTGTGTCCATGGGCAATCACTTAACACCAGGTCAGTACCTTATAGTTACTACACGACAAAACTTGAGATCTTAAAATTTACGTTAACCTACTTAAAACAGATTACTATATCATTTACAAATATATTGAATAGTATTGGCTCTCGAAGAGAACCCTGTGGTACACCCGTTATATTTTGTATAAATTACTTCAGTAAGATTCAATCCATTTCATACAGCTAGGCCAGTAGACTATAGTATATTTCATTACAAGTGCGGAAAGCCTGTCATTGCAACGAGTTCCGACGAATGTCTACCCGAGCCGAGGCGCAGCCGAAGGTGAGGGTTGACAGTCGGGACAAGTTGCAATGACGGTTCCGCACGTGTACTGAACGACTATTTTTAATACAGTTGCGAAAAAATTAAGCGATTTAATTAAACTATTTGCTTTTTTTCTATTCTCTCTACGGAATAAATTCGTTGCACGTAGATATGTAGCGACTTATATGTTTCCGGTAAATTGTTCTCCGAAGCATTTTATGCAATTATACTGCGTTCGGGTGGTATTCATTCAAATAAAATATCGTCGAAATTACTCATTTTGTGCAACAAATAACTCAACTCGAAAGAACATTTTTGGAAAATGGCGCCAACCGCAAAGAATATGAGCAAAGCTTGTTTTTTCTTTTCTTCACCCATTCTGGGTAGGCAAAGGGAACATGGCCCATACAGCCAATTCTTCAGTAGACTATTTTTATTGAAAGAAAACCAAATCTAACTCATTGAGTCCAATCATTAAATCTGATATTTAAACAAATAGTAGCTTCTTTTTAAAATATATGCATGAATCATAAAAACTTCTGTGATTTTTTTTAGTAAAAACTTCATGGTTAGTTTTTTCTTTTTAATATTTTTTTTATTGATATGAAATAAAATAAACCTAACCTAACTTATTGAATCCAATTATTCGTAAACTTTTTAAAAATACGTATTTGCATATATTATAAAATTCTTTTTAATATTTTTTTAATTCATATGAAATGAGAAGAAACCTAACCGAACTTATTGAATCCAATTATTATAATATTTAGAAATCATATATCATAAAAACTTCTATGAATCTTTTTAATAAAACCTTCGTGGTTGGTTTTTTCTTTTTAATACACATTGTTTTGACAGTTGGCAAAGAAAACGCACGAGTGCGGGAATGGCAAAGAAAAAGCACGAGTGTGTAATAGCCCACTTTCCGAACGCTATACCTCCCTGCAATATGCCACTTTTTGAGCAACTGTATTAAAAATTTATTTTCAAGTTACTACGATACTAAATAAAACGACTGTATTTATTAACAAGCCATAGCGCCGTGCTCCTTCTGTATGTGAGTCCGGAAAACCTCCTTCGACGGGGATTCGAACCCGCACGCCCCACAGACCAGCACATCGGCTGCGTTTACTTCGTCGGTGTCCAAATTTATCGCTTCGCCGTACGTCACACCTGTATCGCGTTTGACGTGGCTTTGAGTGTTGTGTTTGGACAGCTGAAACAAATTTAACGGGTCAAAAATTGTCATTGAATTGAATTGAGACAATTAAAATCACCGTTTAATCTTTTCAGGACCACGTGACAGAGAGAGACGGATATAGTTCGGTCGGCTCACCTGGCCGTGCGTGTGCGCCCTGTACGGACACTTTGGACATTGCAGAGCTATTGTAGAATTCCTGCCGCGGTATGAAATCCCACCGATGTGTTCAGCGGCCTGGATTTTAAAAAAATATAGATAATATATAATCAGCGTATATATTATGTCGCAGTAAAGTAGCTAAATCAGAGAGTCAATTGAAGCTTCAACGTCAATCATGTTTACAATGTCAACAAAGACCACAATTGAAACGAAACAACCACTGTGTAAAAAGAAATTCTTTAAAAGAAATCGGCTTGTTTTACATTTTTAATCAACACGCTGGCTTTCAGTCAGACAGATACTTGAATGTTTTCGACGTCGCTTTATTTAAATCAAAATCTAGCATTTTGGTCAAATAGGACTCGATCGAATCTAAAAACTCTAATTAACAGTCTAGAGATTCAAATAACTCTCGGATTTAACTACTTTCAATGAAACACGCCCTATCAAAGATGGCGCCGCAGCTATGACGTTCGGTAACAGTCAAAGTTTATCTAAATTGGCTTAGAACTTTTGTAGGTAAGCAATGTTAACAGAGTAAGTACATAGTTTTTTATAGTATATACATATGTATGTATGTATGTATGTATGTATGTGTATGCTCACCCGATGCACCTGCAGCTCCTTTATGGCATTACATTTAAAATTGCACATTTTACACGAATACAGATACAATTTGAAAGTCGGCGATGTTAATAATTCGTGCGGAGGTGGCAGTTCACCTTTGCGTCTGCGGCCTTTACGTTGACGCCTCTGAAGGCTGGCTAGGAGGGTCCTGAGGAGAAGGTTTAGGGTTAATTTTAGTTGTTAAGTTGTTGATATCGATGACGTCATATTTTAAAACGCATCCCCACTCATCGGCAAAGGAGGCAGAGCGTACTTATTTCAAAACAAATGTAGAAAATTAACTAGGAGTAGACCCTTTTTTTCGTAAATTTATTAAAAGGCAGCCTAAAAGAGCCTCTGGGATTTTGTGAGTATCCCTTTCCATAAATATATTGCGAGGCAAAGGTATTCGATTTTTTTGAAGAAAAGTTGGAGGAAATATTGTGTAAAGTTAGTTTTAAGAACAATAAGTATATTATTGTATGTGGTGACTTCAATATAAACTTATTAGAAAATACCTCCATTAGTAAAAAATTCAATATTTTATTAAAATCTTACAATCTTGTAAACTTGTTTCTCGAGCCCACTAGAATTACAAGTTCCACTGCTACATGTATAGATAATGTATTTACAGATGCAGAGGCAATGCAAACCTCAATTACAACAAATCTTAGCTCAGATCACTGTGGACAGTTAGTGGCGCTAAAATGTAAAGTGGTGAAACAAGTAAAAAAGAGCAGTGTGTTTGTTCCAGTAAATAAAAAGCGAATGGTGAGATTTAGACATAATATAGGTAAACACCTACCTCTATTACCGGTAGGTACTACCGTTGATACACAATACAACAATCTAAGTGATTGTATAAATAAGGAGTTCAAAACCATCTTTACCCCAAAGAAAGTCTCTGATTCGCAGCGTAAATCGATCAGTGATTGGGCGACAGCGGGAATTTATAAAAGTAGACAACGGTTGTTTGACCTTTACGCTGAAAAGTCATACAATCATAATGAAGAATTTACTCTCTATGTTAGAAATTATTCTAAATTATTTAAAAAAGTTTGTTACGCGGCCAAGTCCTTATATATACAAAACAAGATTGTAAATAGTACAAATAAAACTAAAATGACTTGGAAGATAATTGATAGTGAAACTGGAAGAGTCAAAGATCGCAATCGTGACATCGAACTATGTGTCGGTAACACTATAATCAAATCTAACGAAGAGATAGCGACTGTTTTTGATAAGTACTTTTCTGACATTCCAATTTCGACTACTAAGTCTCTTCAATCGTCTCCCGCCCTCGCTGAATCGCTGCTCAAAGATAATGTAAACGAGTGCAAGGTCAGTTTTACATTCCGACCCATTGGTGCCGACGATATAGTTACAATATTTAGAACTATTGATATTAAGAACACTACCGATCTTTGGGGTATTTCTATAAAAATAATTAGTAGCATAATTGATATAATTGCCCCCCATCTAGCTATAATTTTCAACAATTGTATCGAAAGTGGGGAGTTTCCCGATCTTATGAAACATAGTAAAGTAATTCCTTTATTTAAAGCAGGTAATATGTCCGACCCCAGTAACTTTAGACCTATTTCCGTACTACCTACCTGTAGTAAAATCTTTGAAAAAACTATATTAAATCAACTTGTAAGTAATTTTAACGCAAACAAATTATTACACAATAATCAGTTCGGTTTTACCAAGGGTCGCTCGACAGCCGATGCCGGCGTTGAGTTATATAGATATATAGTTAAGGTTTAGGAGTAGCATGACGCCTTGGGTGTTTTCTGCGACTTATCCAAAGCATTTGATTGTGAATAACCTTCTGCTTAATGCAAAAAAAACGAAATGCATTAAATTTTGTGCAAGAAATGCGAGGGTTATGGGTACTAGACCAATTATAAATAATGAGGAATTGAATCTGGATGATACAACTGTATTTCTTGGGATCACCTTGGATTCAAAACTTCAGTGGTCCCCTCATATCAACGGATTGGCGAAGAGACTTAGTTGTGCAGCTTACGCGGTTAAAAAAATTCGCTCACTGACTGATGTCGATACAGCTAAACTTGTTTATTTTAGTACTTTCACAGCTTAATGACTTATGGCTTATTGTTATGGGATCACGCTGCTGATGTCGAATCTGTTTTCATTCTGCAGAAGAGGGCTATTCGTGCAATCTATAATTTAAAATATAATTTGATATATTTGTTTTAAATATTGTTTGATGATTTGCTTTTTTAAAAGAGTACCGAGAGTTTTTTTCGCCGGCTTTTTCTCTCGGCCTACACCCTCTGTCTTTGCCGATGAGTAGGGATGCCTACAAGTTCGAATTGATTGACGTGGAATAATTAGTGATACCTAGATGATCTTATGTTCCAAAATAAACGTGTTTTATTTATATATATATATATATATATATATATATGTATAGGACATCAGCTCTCAAAAGCGTCTCTAAGGCCGCACAGTGGCCTTAGGTTGTTGGAGGATCATCTCGTAAAGACGGAAGAAGAAGAAGAGGCCCTCCCTTCCGCGCACCACTACTTCGTGTAACCAGCTGCCTATTGAAGTTTTTCCGAACCCATTCGTCGACTTAGGGTCCTTCCAGAAGAGAGCGTACCAATTCTTAAAAGACCGGCAACGCACTCGCGAGCCCTCTGGCTTTGAGAGTGTCCACGGGCGGCGGGATCACTCAACATCGGGTGAGCCTCCTGTTCTAAAAAAAACGATAGCAAGTGACGTCATCGTACCGACATAAAGAGGAAGCATTGTAGCCAATCTATATGAAAAAGAGAAAATGTTGACTTTTCTCTTCCACAGGCTAAAATTGTGATTCCTAGTGATATTAAACGAACTCACTTCGATTGCTGATACGCTTTCGCCTTTTCCAATATCCATTGCGGGCTCGGTGGCTGGTTCTGCAATTAATTATATTAATTATACTTATCAAACTTCCTCCGAGGTTGCAGCTATTAAAATACTTTAAGTGAATACTCAATATACAATAATAATGAGGATGATGAGGATGAGAAAACCCTAACCCTAAAAAGGGGCAAATGGTCATTTGGTGCCAATAGATGGAGCTCTTCCAAAACTTAATGTTCTCATATTTCTTCCCGAATTTATATTTTTATAGAACGGGCGGCAAAAGGGCAGGAGGCTCACCCGATGTTCAGTGATCCCGCCGCCCATGGACACTCTAATACCAATATTAACAATACCTATATAGAAAAGAAATCAGTGGCACTGCAACCTCTTTAGGTCTTGGCCAACGGGTGATTAGACTCCTGTGCCTGACATGGTGTATGTTTTCCTTCGCCGTTGGAGCAAATGTTCACTGCGCACATAGAAACAACGAACCTACGAAGTCAGGTATGAGAGTCGCACGCACAACATTAACAATATACCTATATTCAATTTATTAAATTATTTATTTAATTCTCTTCCTCAGTACCTCAAGTCATCACGACAATATTAATTACTTACCACAGTCGCCGTTTTTGGATTTCTATCATTTCCATTGGTTTCACTTTTTTCATTATTTTCATTGTTTTCATTATTTTCATAGATTTCAGCATTTTCATAGTTTTCATCATTTTTATCGTTTTCAGCATTTTCATAGTTTTCATCATTTTTATCGTTTTCAGCATTTTCATAGTTTTCAGCATATTCAGCTTGTAGATATATATTATTTTCGTCCACAACCATAAATTGCTCTTGATCTGAAAATTATATATTAAAAAGTGAAGGTACTCTAGAAAAAATTACACACTACAGAAAACACTTTAAAAACATCGACATCTATCCTGAATGAAATGAGACAACAAAATCTCACCATCTCCCTCGTTTGACAATATACACGTCACCGTCTCCGAGTCGTTGCCCTGTGCATTGCTGGTCACCAAGCGGTAGGATTCTCCCTCGGCGGTGTAACATCTGAAATGTTAATTGTACAAACTTCAGGGCGACTCCAATAGACTAGTTGTTTATGTCCAACACAAGCCTGTTAAAAGAAAACATCGTGAGAGCGCGGTCTCGCGACCTGCAAGACGAGGCGGCTAGGGGTAAATTATATCGCCACACCGCATCGCTGCTCTAATGCCTTCAGACCCAAACAGGCACAGGCTGATCGTCTGCTCTTAAGAAACAGAACCCAAACCTTCTGTTAAAATGCCATAGAAGAGAACGCTAAGGAAGAATGGGCCCACTGCTTTCCTAAGTGGTTCCATCGAATGCGACGATGTGAGTGGAACGGGTATTACTTAGAAAAACATTAAAAATATTGGCAACAATTTTCAGTGTTGCCTAGATATAAGCATTAAAAATCCTTAGAAATACTCACTTGATAAGAGTCATATTCAGCAAATCCAGCACATTGCTCTTCCCCGATTCGTCGACGACTTGCATACAGGAAACATTTTGGTAATCGCTATCCTCGTCATATTGAACGGGAGTTTCCTGAAATTATGTTTAAAGAACTTGAGAAACTTATTAATACTTGGCTTATTAGTGCAAACTAGAGATTGCACTAATAAGCCTCAAGTCCTCTTCACTAGTAGTCAGGTCGATGCTGCAGTGAAAGGTATGGCACGTGGCAGGTCGCCGGGCCATGACTCTCTTAGCATTGAACATCTACAGCATGCGGGTGTTCATTTGCCTCGAGTGCTTTCCATGCTTTTCAACTTCTGTCTGCGGCACACATATTTACCTAGTAGTATGATGAGAACTTTGGTGGTGCCAATTGTAAAAAATCGTACGGGTGATATGTCCGATATCAATAATTACAGACCCATTTCATTGGCCACCATTGTTGCTCGGGTGCTGGATAGTGTGCTGGACAAACACCTTAATAAACATCTTTGTCTCCATGATGCGCAGTTTGGCTTTAAGACAGGACTTTCCACTGAAACAGCTGTGCTTTGTCTTAAGCACACTGTCAGGTATTATACAGACAGGAAAACACCTGTTTATGCATGTTTCCTTGACCTGTCCAAGGCCTTCGACCTAGTGTCTTATGGAAAGCTATGGCAGAAGCTGTACGAAGACACAACTTTACCTTGTGAGCTTATAGAATTGTTTAAGTTTTGGTATGGGTCTCAAGAAAATGTTGTGCGGTGGGCAGGATCACTATCACAAACATACAGAATGGAGTGTGGAGTAAGACAGGGGGGGATAACGTCAACAAAGCTCTTCAATCTGTATATGGACAGGCTGATTGGTGAGCTCAATGACTCCATGGTAGGATGCTCTATAGATGGGATGATCATCAACAATATAAGCTACGCTGATGATATGGTGTTGTTGAGCCCATCAATCAGTGCCCTAAGAAAACTTTTGAGCATTTGTGAGCGTTATGCGGAGGCCCATGGTCTCAGATACAACGCTGCTAAGAGTGAGTTGCTTATATTTAAGGCGGGAACTAAACAGCACCAACAAATACCGCCTGTCTCTCTTGGAGGCAGAGTACTCAAAGTAGTTTCTAGTTTTAAGTATCTGGGACACTGGGTCACTGATTCACTGAGTGACGATATGGATGTTGAAAGGGAGCGAAGGGCGCTGGCTGTCAGGAGTAACATGTTGATTCGTAGGTTTGCTAAATGCTCTAAAAATGTCAAGCTTACACTATTTAGGGCCTATTGCCAGAGCTTTTACACATGCAGCTTGTGGACCGACTATACTCAACGGGCATTCAGCGCTCTTCGCATACAGTATAATAATGCTTTCAGGATGCTGCTGGGGCTGCCGCGTTTTTGTAGCGCATCAGGCATGTTTGCGGAAGCGCGAATAGATGATTTTCCATCTATAATTCGTAAAAGAGTGGCGTCTCTGATGTGCCGTGTGCGTGGCAGTGTGAGCAGCATTCTGCAAGTTGTCGCTCAAAGAATGGACGGTTCGATTCTCAAGCATTGGATCTCATCTCATGTTATGGCGTCGAACCGCTGTGCTAAGTAGTTTTAATTTATAATTAAAATATGGGATATGGTTGAACATAAATTTTTAATTAATTAATTAATTAAAATAAAAATAGAAATTGTTATAATCTGTGTAGGATGGCTGGTGTATAGTGCATCCAACCTAATGGAAGCATCTTCGACAAGTCTTATGATTGGCTGTCCCGAAAGCACCAGTGGTTACGCCTCACTGATGCGTGGGGTTCGTGCGAGTACCAACAATATCCTGATGGTTATAGCAAATAAGCCTGAATGTGCTGTTTTGAGACACTGGGTTCATATACATGCCCGTGTGCCGGGTGTCTCAAATCAACGTAGACTAATGAACTAAATGTTTTTAATAATTTTACTAACATAGTTATAAGTCTTATAAGTTTTACTATACTAACAACATATGGACTAGTTGATTGGTCTGAAATAAATGATTTTATTATTATTATTATTATTATTATTAATAATATGTATATATACGAGCGAGATACACGTCGCCATTAGCCGACGACATTAGCATTTTAACTAATTTTAATTAGTTAAAATGCTAATTAGTTAAAATTAATTTCATTTCATTTTAATTATGAAAAAATAATAACCCTGTCATTATTTTTTCTATAATTCAATTAATTAAACTGATTATAAAGACGAACTTAATTATCAACTTGACAGTAATTGTCATGGTTTATGACGGTCTATAACTTTGGTAATATGTCAATTGAGTATTTTTTCACCTTCTAAATAGAAAAAAAATCAAGATAATTTTATTCGCACTAAGCATTTTTTTAATCTCTTTTTTCACCGAGTAAACACAATTTGAAAGATAAAGGCAAAATAATTTTATTTTTTTAAAATACTTAAATGTCTATAACCAATTTCAACTTTTATTTAAACTTAAAAATTAGCTCACCTCTTGAAGATCTTTTTCACATTGTATTTCTACAATTTCTAAATTACCTGAAATTACAAATTTCACATAAAAAAATGGCACAAGTAATGCTCCCTGCAAAACACTTAGTCTTGATATCACTAGCATTTATATCTAGAGCTTAGCTTGCTTTTATTTATCAAGATTTATATGTTTGATCAACTGTCCACCAATAAACTTTCCATGTACATATTTAAGACTCAGCTGCATTGTGAAAACAGCCGGAAAACCAGTGTTAGTCCCATGTGTGTCAGAGGAAGCTGATCACCTAATAACCTATTAAATTATTGATATAATTTGGCAAGAGCAGCTATTAGCAATAATTGTAAATGAAACTTGATGAAATACACTATACACAAAATATTGTTTTGTAGATCTTTGGCCGAAGAGCAGAAGAGCCGCCAGATGTTAAGCTTATACAAGTTTTTTTAATGATACAATGAGTAACTTACCGCCATCTTTAAACTCAGATAATGCTTCTAGTGATGTACCTTCTACATCAGACATGGTCGATTGTCACAGAATCTGAAAAATACAATATATTAGTTTGTGTTGTTTCAGTAAAACGCTTTAGTAAAATGAATAATCTTAAATTACTTATTACTCTTAAGTTAGACTAGATTGTAATATTCCATTATGTCTTAGTGAAGACATATTATGTATAAAAAAAAGTTTCTCAAAAAATTTGTGCAAATGGAGGTGCTTGATTTCTACAAGGCTACCTTTGTTAGCTAAAATACTACAATTACTTAGGCAGAAAGAATAGAAATAAAATAAATTAAGACACAATGGTCAATATACTACGTAATTAGTATCTCAAATCACAATTTTGTCATAAGTCAAACTTCATAAATGGTTATAAGAATAAGAAAAATTGATTTCACTGCTGTTTAAACTTGGCTTCCTACAAAACGCATAAAACTCATAATTTGGCCAGACAATATTGGCAACTTATACTATAAAGAAGAGTTCCAAAGTAAACTGAAAAGACTAAATGTTGATGTTTAGAATATCATATTAGATATACAGTCAACTTAATTCTATTGTACACCTATTGGTTATTACATTGTTATTTTTTTTGTTCAATATTAACTATCCATCTCTATTTGTTACTCAAAATTACTTCAAAGGTAATCATCCAATTCCTATGAAATAAAGGAGTTTGCACAATTTCAATTAGAGCACACATCTCTTTTCATATTCTCATTCAAAACAATTATATGTAAAGATATAATGGACTACTTTAAGGGATTATTTAGACTAGGGGTATAACTAAAGTGACCATTTATTCTTTGACTCAAAATTTGGTTTAATTTAGGCCAAAAAAGTAGTCAATGAAAAAAAAACTTTTTAAGTTACATTGCTTAGATGTTATGAATCTGAAAAACCTAAGTAGGTACCTAAAACATTTAGTTATATTTATCAGACAAACAAATTTGTTTTAATATAGCTAGTGAGGATTACGACAAATTTTTTCAAATATTCTGCTGCTCAAATTTTCGAGTGGTTTCTGAAAATGGGACAATTTTGCGTCTCTCCGTTCATTTCGGGGACACCGAGACTCGTAATTGGAAAAAGGGACAGTCCTGTTCCAAAAGTCTGGTCACATTAGGTATAACCATCAAGATAAGGAATCAATGAGTTTCATTTTTATACAAAAATGAGTGAGATTGTATAAAAATATCCCTTGGATAATTTCATAGAAAATGCAAAATGGACTCGTGCATTACTAGATTCCTTCACTCCATATTTAAATATTTCAAATACAAAATTGAATATGGTCTGATTTTGCTCTTATGTAATTACAATTGTCATAATATGTAATCTATTGTGTGTAAGTGTATTAGTATCAGAAAAAGACCCAAAAATAATTATTCAATGAACAAGGTGTATATAGAGAGCTTTCATACAGTTGTAGAATATGAATATATTTAAATATAGACATTTGTAAAACTATTTAAAAATAAAATTACCATGCATATACTTTGCCAATTTATTATTGGGAAAATAAGGTATTTGTTCTTCAAGGTGTATTGTATGGGTGAAACATAGAAACAAATGACATGGTAACAGAATCATATCAAGGTATACAAATATAAATCACCAGGTAACCGCCGCCATATTAAGCTTATTTCTGCTAAGATAGAATGCAGTTGGTTTATTTTTTATTAATTTTGCTCGGTTTAAATTCAAATATATAATGTAAACAATGAGCTTATTGTTAGTTTTGACAAGTTTATTAAAAATTCTTGCAACACTTACGTGGACATATTAATTTTTGTATCATTGCAACAAATAATACTTACCTTTAATGGCAACAATTTATAATGTCCTATCACTTGGAGAGTCCTAATTAAGTTCTATTGTAATTAAATATGGGGTTGATATTAATAAAATGAAGCAAGCAATTTTTTTTGCACTACGTAAATGTGGAAAAGCCCATTATAAGGCGGCCATTTTATTCAACCTGATTGGTCGGCAAGCGCAAATGGCAATCGTTCATTATTTGTCAGACGTCAAAGTAAGTGACAAGCTTTGGGGAACGTTGCTTTTTACAAAAAGTTTATTGAGTAATTTTGCTTATTTGGCACAAAAGTAAAAACAGAATTTACGACTACATATTTGTGAAAAAATATTTATTTATTACTTTGCCTAAATGTCACCGTATAAAAATGTTTATGTTTACGGCGTAGGTCGTATCTGGAACTGTCAAATTAAATGTATAAAATCAGTAATTCAGTATTGCAGTAAATTGTCAAATTACAAATCTATATATATAAAAGAATGTCGTGTTAGTTACACCACTTATAACTCAAGAACGGAAGAACAGATTTGTGTGAAAATTGGTATGTAGGTAGCTTAGAGCCAGGAGACGGACATAGGATACTTTTTATCCCGTTCGACAGCGTTCCCGTGGGACTTGACATGAAACGTCAGTCACTATAAAACGTGGTATAACAAAAAAGAATAATAAAACGCAAATGATAGCTATGTAATTGACGTATAATGACAGCTATGTAATGACGTATATATGACAACTTGATATTTGTAAGAAATCAATATTCAAAATATTTCTATTAAATAAATAATTAAATGTAATGATAGTGCCATTGCACATTCGTATAAACAGTGAAGAGAATTATAAAACTCGATATGGTCGTATGTATTCAGTTCATCCAAAGAATGATGAATGTTTCTATTTGTTGTTGTTGTCGAAAGACGCATTTAATCGAGTATTGGAACGGGAACGTGAATATGATCACCAGGAATTAGATTTAGTAGTTCAAACGAATGTAACCCTGTTGAATTACCAACAAAAGGAAGTTTATGATACTTTAATGAAGGCAAACGATGATGAAAATGGTGGTTTATATTTCCTAGATGCCCTTGGTGGAACTGGCAAGACATTCCTCATGTCATTAGTTTTAGCAACTGTTCGGGCGAGATCCAACATAGCGGTTGCAGTTGCTTCTTCTGAAATAGCAGTCACATTGTTAGAAGGATGCCGTACGGCTCATTCAGAATTAAAATTACCGTTAAATCTTCAAACTATTGAAGAACCAACGTGTAATATTGCAAAACACTCAGCAATGGCAAAAGTTTTAGCGGCATCGAAAATCATCATCTGGGACGAATGCACAATGGCGCATAAACGTGCATTAGAAGCACTTAACCGAACATTAAAAGATTTACGCAATGAGTCAAGATGTTTTGGAGGAGCAATGATTTTACTGTCTGGCGATTTCCGCCAAATACTGCCAGTAATTCCAAGATCTACGGCTGTCGACGAAATAAACACTTGCCTCAAATCGTCAAATCTATGGCGCTATGTGAAGAAACTGCAGCTGACAACAAACATGAGAGTTACATTGCTTAGTGATACATCTGCTTCAGAGCAAATGCTGACTATCGGTAATGGTCAAGTACTTGTTTGTTTTTGCTTAATAATGAATGATTATATTATTACTCTACTTTATAGAAACAATTAATGTATTTTGTGTCTAATAAAGTTATTTCTTTCTTTCTTTCTTTCTTTATTAATGTAGGTATTAAATTTTTTTGTATTTTTTCCAATAAAAAAAAACAAACTGCTTATTTATTGCCATTAAGGCGGAACAAAGTTCGCCGGGGCAGCTTGTTTTAAATAATATTCGAATTTTAATTTTAGTTAGCGCTGCGATCAAATTAAAAAAATGGATCGTTAGATATTGTCATAACATTTGAATAATAATTTTCATCAAAATGGTCTAGAATGTTTTAGCTTATTAAAAAAAGTTTGAAATTTTCAAATTAAAGACGTGTAGACAGGACAACGTCTGTCGGGTCCGCTAGTATCATATATAATGTCACATTGAACTAGTATAATGTTCATAGAAAAATAAAAAACACAATGGCAACATTTTTATGTTCAATTTCCTTCCACTTCCTGCTCATTTTCATACAAAAGTAATTACTGTGACACTCATTATTTTAGGCCAATTGCGTCTAATTAACCTCCTTCGGTAATTAAATAGCAAATAATATATCTTCTATCTATATATATAAAATGAAAATGGTCTTCGTTTGAGGCTCAATCACGCCTAAACCACCGATCGTATCGGCATGAAACTACCACTATTCGATGCGAAATTTTTCCTAAATGGTTTATGGCTATTTATTTTTCGAATTCTAACGTTCCTTCATTTTTTTTATGGCTGTTTTACTTTTATGAAGATTTATCCCGCTAATTGCAAGCGTTTTCTCTTGATTCTTTTGTTTCCATGGCAACGGAGTTTACAAAACGGATAATGTTCTTTTACATTCAGCTAAGAATTCCAATTTCGATAGTTACTCATCACGAAATCTCGGGAACTATAGGACTTAGTAATGTGAAACTTGGTAGGAATATTACTTTCGTTATGTAGAGGTCAACTAAAAACGGATTTTAAGAAATTCATCCCCCCAAGGGGATTGCGGGGGGGTTAACAATGAACAATTCCCGTTTTTAAACTATAGTTTAAAAACTATATAGAGCTATAGCTCCTATAAATTCCAAATTTGGTAGGAATCTTCTGTAAGAGATGTAGAAATAGTCTATGAACGAATTTTGTGGTAGCTCATCCCACAGGGGGTTGCGGGGGTGGTTTAACAATGAAAATTTTTATTTTTTAAGTCGTAGCTCCCACAGACTCCAAATTTAGCTAGAGTCGTCTATATGTGATGCAGAAATGATTTAAGAGCGGATTTTACAACAACCCACCGCCGAAAAAGATTGCGGTAGTGGGTATTAAAATGTGAAATTTCTATTTCCAAACTGTAACCTCTATAGACTTTAAATTTGGTAGTAATCTTTTATTTGTCATGCAGAAATCATCTCAAATAGGATTTTACGAAATTCTATTTCCAACAGGGATTGCGGGGGTGGGTGTGAGAATGTTAAATTTATGTTTCCAAACTGTAACTTCTACAGACTCCAAATGATTATTTTTTTACTGTTTAAATAGAAAAGGTTGAAGTCAATTGTTTTTTTTTTTAATTATTTTCATTTGTTTTTATATAACCTAATTAATTTTATGATAAAACGTCAGTTCATAGCGGTTGAGAAGTGAAATAAAAATGTCAGACAGAGAAAGTATTGAAAGTATATGTTTGTGTGCTGACTATGTGTTTGGTTCTAAAAACTAGTCTCATGAGATAAAAGCTCAAAATTTAGGTAAGTAATGATTTGTAAAATATATTGATATATTATAATTAAATTGTAAATTACAAATTTTTATTAATAATTCGACATTAACTATGAAAAGAATCAAGAAAGTCTTATATTGGATGTTTCACAACAGTTCGAATCGCTTTAAGTGACAGAAGATTCCATGAAGGGATTGGTTGGTTGCTTTGAAGAATACGATAATATAAGTGAATTTTCCTTTGCAGAGATTAGAGAGGTGAATGTGCATAAAAAATAAAATAAAGTGCTGATAAAGTTTAAGACTTAATTATTATATATTTTACTACATTATAATTTCGTGAATATAGAAACTCCTTCATTTTAAAGTACTTATTAGAATGAGACCGTTTTGTCACAGCACTGCGTCAAAGATAGAACTACAGGAAATGAATTGGGAACTTCAAAGCGTCATTTATATTCAACCCCTCCGAGTAAGGAAGTGAGCATAAAACTACTGCAAAGATAAAAATATAGTACAGTTTGCGTGTTTTGTCTGCAATTTGTTGAATGACGTAAGATTACAATATTCTGGTAGAACAATATTAGAGATGGAAGACTCATCAACTTCACTCATCAAAAATATAATAAATGAACATTACACGCGTTATTTATGAAAGTTATAATAATTTTATTTTTTAACGCATAAAACATTCTTAAAACACTCGGGAATTAAACTAACGTAACGTAAAAATTATGCAAGATATTCATAGTAAAGTGCAATGGAATAATAAAAACAATTAATATTACGCTGTGCGCAAGAGCATAGAAATCCATATCCAGGCTGTAAACAAGAGACCCTTAAAAGAAAATATCTTTGCTAATCTGTATATTATATACTAGGATGAAATCAGCTATAATAAAAACATAAAGTGACAATTTTATATTTAATATCATTATAATTTGAAAAAAACTCGGCGGCGGACAGAAGACAGATAAGGCCCGACCCTAATCTTCTATATATATAAAAGAATGTCGTGTTAGTTACACCACTTATAACTCAAGAACGGAAGAACAGATTTGGGTGAAAATTGGAATGGAGGTAGCTTAGAGCCAGGAGACGGACATAGGATACTTTTTATCCCGTTCGACAGCGTTCCCGTGGGACTTGACATGAAACGTCAGTCACTATAAAACGTGGTATAACAAAAAAGAATAATAAAACGCAAATGATAGCTATGTAATTGACGTATAATGACAGCTATGTAATGACGTATATATGACAACTTGATATTTGTAAGAAATCAATATTCAAAATATTTCTATTAAATAAATAATTAAATGTAATGATAGTGCCATTGCACATTCGTATAAACAGTGAAGAGAATTATAAAACTCGATATGGTCGTATGTATTCAGTTCATCCAAAGAATGATGAATGTTTCTATTTGTTGTTGTTGTCGAAAGACGCATTTAATCGAGTATTGGAACGGGAACGTGAATATGATCACCAGGAATTAGATTTAGTAGTTCAAACGAATGTAACCCTGTTGAATTACCAACAAAAGGAAGTTTATGATACTTTAATGAAGGCAAACGATGATGAAAATGGTGGTTTATATTTCCTAGATGCCCTTGGTGGAACTGGCAAGACATTCCTCATGTCATTAGTTTTAGCAACTGTTCGGGCGAGATCCAACATAGCGGTTGCAGTTGCTTCTTCTGAAATAGCAGTCACATTGTTAGAAGGATGCCGTACGGCTCATTCAGAATTAAAATTACCGTTAAATCTTCAAACTATTGAAGAACCAACGTGTAATATTGCAAAACACTCAGCAATGGCAAAAGTTTTAGCGGCATCGAAAATCATCATCTGGGACGAATGCACAATGGCGCATAAACGTGCATTAGAAGCACTTAACCGAACATTAAAAGATTTACGCAATGAGTCAAGATGTTTTGGAGGAGCAATGATTTTACTGTCTGGCGATTTCCGCCAAATACTGCCAGTAATTCCAAGATCTACGGCTGTCGACGAAATAAACACTTGCCTCAAATCGTCAAATCTATGGCGCTATGTGAAGAAACTGCAGCTGACAACAAACATGAGAGTTACATTGCTTAGTGATACATCTGCTTCAGAGCAAATGCTGACTATCGGTAATGGTCAAGTACTTGTTTGTTTTTGCTTAATAATGAATGATTATATTATTACTCTACTTTATAGAAACAATTAATGTATTTTGTGTCTAATAAAGTTATTTCTTTCTTTCTTTCTTTCTTTATTAATGTAGGTATTAAATTTTTTTGTATTTTTTCCAATAAAAAAAAACAAACTGCTTATTTATTGCCATTAAGGCGGAACAAAGTTCGCCGGGGCAGCTTGTAATATATAAAAATTGCTAGCGCACGTGCAAGAACAAAAGGCGACCGACGCTCTTGAAGTATTTATTGTTTTAGGTTCTATTACCTGAGGGGATTATTTATTAAAATGGAATTTTAGCTGGAAGTTGTAACTGTATCTATGATATTTAAATATTATTGTTTTAATAAAATGGAATTTACTTAATGAAAGTTGAGTTTAAAGATATTTAAAAGTAATAAAATTTAATGCGCTTCGCGAATTCGTCGAAAACTCGGTGGTAGACGGGTGGCAAAGGAGACCCGACCCTAGATACCCTAGAGACCCTATAGATGTGTAGTATTAAGATTTTAAAATAAATAAAAAAAAAAAAAAAAAAAAAAAAAAAAAAAAAAAAAAAAAAGTAAAAAAAAAAAATATTAACAAAAAAAAAATACATAAGGGAGAAAAAGGGAGAGGGAAAAAAAAAAAAAAAAAAAAAAAAAAAGGGCTTATTACTAGTGTGGTGTCGAGAGAGTAACAGAGAGTCGCGAAAGCGGCAGTCGCTAGACGGGGCGCGGTGAAAAGGCCTAGCTGTTACCCGCCCTCGTCTAATAGCGAACAGTGGGCCCTGGTGGTTTTAGTGGGTATGGGGTCATCGTATTTTACGGCCTTGACCCCCACACTCCCCGCGCCAATTAACAACTTGCCCAGGCGCGGGCGCCCGTAATCGGGTTTCCCCAGGTAAAAAAAAAAAAAAAAAAAAAGGTTTTTTTTTTTTTTTTTTTTATGCACCCAATAGGCCTACCTTCCCCGGCTACTTTATCGCCGGGGGCGTTGTCTAAGCTACCCATCCGTCCTTTCTCACATTCATCCTCTAAATAATTGAAAACACAGCTTTAATTTTTATTAGGTTTTGTACAAATAATTTCAATTACAACTTTCTTAAAATATTACTTTACAATATTCCAACTTATCTAATTTTCTTTTCATATCTATCCTGAGACGTGGCCCGCGAGGCGGGCAGCTTTCACTTATCCGTGAGTATCCTTATGATACCCATTAGCAAGTGGGCGCCGGCCGCCTCGCGGTCCCCGCCCCTCCCTTACTTCCATTAAATTTGGCGGTTCTCTTTATTATTTTTATGCAAAATTCCTCCAGTTGCGATCTGTAACAGGCTAGCATGTCGGGCAGTCCTTCAAGACTGACCACCATGCCTGTCATCTGTTCCAGGTCGCATCTGGAGGAGGCAAAAATGGGGCACTCTATAAGTAAATGCGGGATGGTTTGTTCCACCCCGCTGTCGCACTCGCATTCTGGTGTTTCTTTTAATTTGAAGCGGCACAGGTACTCGGCAAAAGGCCCGTGGCCTGTGAGTATCTGTGCCATTTCAGGGCTAAATCTCGCTTCTTTCAGTTGTTTATAAGCGCTCGCAACATTTTTCAGAAAAATCTTTGTTATTCCGCCCGTAGTCCCTTCTCTATATCGTTTGTCCCATTCTTCTATCGTTTTCCGTCTTACTTCTTTCCTTATGAACGATAGCGGGTACTCTACGTGGACTGCTTTGACCTTAGAGGTCTCCGCAGCGGCCCTCGCGAGTTCGTCCGCCCTCTCGTTCCCCTCCGTGCCGACGTGCGCTTTCACCCAGTGGAGTCTTATGTTTTGGCCCTTTTTTCGGCTCTCCACCAGGTGGCTGCGGATCTCGACTACTCGGGGGTTCCGAGAGCGTCCACCCGCGATGGCCTCGAGCGAGGACCTCGAGTCGCTGCAGATGTTCACGTCAGTACCCGCTGCCGTCGCCTCCCTTACTGCACCGACGAGAGCCGCTAGCTCTGCTTGATACACGGTGCAGTAAGGGGCCATCTTTATCTTCTTCCATTTTCGTTCTCTACCTCCCTCCCATTTCGTCCAAGCCGCTCCGACTCCCTTCTCTGTCTTGCTCCCGTCTGTGTATATGGCCGCTATGTTTTCGTTTTGTATTTGGCCAGGGTCAGTTGTGATGGCGAAGCTTATATCTGGTCTTTCCGCAGGATGGGGTTGTTCTATCGCAGGTACGGCACGCTCAATCCGGTCTCCTTTGCGTATAAACGGGGATGACCCCCTTCTGGCCTCAAACATCGCGGCGGCTTCTTCCACCCTGAGGTCGAGGGGCAGTATCCCCGCCAATAGCGTCGCGGAATTTAGCGATGCCGTCCTGTACGTTTTTGCGATCTTCTGTCCGAAGGCCCGTTGCACCATCTCCAATTTTTTCTTTGTGCACATTTTCTTTACTGTCGGTGCCCAGGCTGCCGACGCGTATGTTACCGTCGGCTCAATGACGGCTTGGTACACCTGGAGTACCATGTCTCCCGTCATTCCCCATTCAAGCTTCGCCATTCTAGATACTTTTTTATATATTTCTGCCGCTTTTCTGGTGACATTATGCACATGCTTGTTGAACGTGAGCCCTCCGTCTATTGTCAGTCCCAGCAGTTTTATTTCTTTCTCTATGGCTATGTCTTGTCCGTTCATCCTTATTATTGGGGTATCGAACTTCAATCTTCGCGTCAGGACCATTGCCTTGGTTTTTTGTGGCGCGAAGTTGAGCTTGTTCTCGATACCCCACTTCCTCACGTACTCGAGGGCTACGTTTGCTCGTTGCGCGATCGAGTGCGTGTCTGTTCCACTGAACAGCAGCACCACGTCGTCTGCGAATGCCTGTGCATAAGTCCCGTCCTCTTCCAGTTCGACCAGTAGTGGGTCGAGCAGGATGTTCCAGAAGGTGGGGCCGCTAATCGAGCCCTGAATGCATCCCTTTTCAGGTCGCCTCACATGCTCTCTGTTTTCGTAGCGTACCACCACCTTCCTGCCTTTAAAATAGTCCTCCACTACTAGTCTCAATTGCTTGGGACAGTCTTTCTTTGATAGTTGGTACTTGATAGCTGGCCACCATGCGTTGTCGAAAGCCCCCTCGATATCTAGCGACACCATCAACACTATCTCTTTGTTTTCTATGTGGCTTCTCGCTTTCGTCAGGATATCGTAAAGGGCATCCTCCGTGCTCTTTCCTGGCATAAATCCATACTGCCTCCTGCTCATCTTGGGGAGTAGGCTGTGTCTAATTCTGTTGATCATTACCTTCTCTAGTATCTTCCCCATGACTGGCAATAGGCCTATTGGACGGTAGGATTTGGCGGCCGTATAGTCCTCCTTCCCTGGCTTCCTCAGTACCACTATCGTGCATTCCTTCCATAGATCAGGGAAGCATCCCACTTCGAGGCATTTATTAAAGATGGCCAGGGGAACCTCCGGATTCGCCGTGATAGCTGCGCAGCAGATATCCGCAGTGAGTCCGTCGGCACCCGGGGCCTTCCTCGGGTTGAAGCTTCGAGCAGTGCTGATGAGCTCCGCCATTGTGATTGGCACTTCATCAGCGCTGCTTCCCCGTAGGCTGCTAGTCATTTCCTCAACCGTTTTCCTTATTCTTTGGTGGATGTCATCATCCATCTCACAATTGTCAGGCGGGAAGAATTTCTGTGCCAGCAGCTGCACCGATTCTTCGGAGTTCAACGAAATGCCCTTCTCTATTAGCGTGGTGTCTTCCCTGATCCCTTCCGCCTTTCTTATTACTTTATACATTCTGTCCCATAAGCTCTCCCCTTCTTGCTTCGTGCACAATTTCTTCCACCCTTCCTTTTGAGCCCTTTCGATCTCTTCTTCGTACATCTTTTTTGCCTCCAGGTAGGCAGTTACTACGCACTCTCTCCTCCTTGGAGCTGCGTATGAGATCCTTTTCTTTTTCCTTACCATGTCCTTCTTAAGGGCCTCTATTTCCTTGTTCCACCAGGGTGGTTCGAAGCTTTTCTTTCTTTGTTTCAGTTTGGGGATATGCTTCTCGGCGGCTTTTATAATTATGTTGGTATATTCCGTTACTGCGTTGTTGACCCTGGCCTTGGTGTCCAGTTCTTTTAGTTAGGTTAGGTTAGGTTAGGTTAGGTTAGGTTAGGTTAGGTTCCCCCCCTCCGCGGACGAATTTACCCGCGGCTCCTAGGCTTGTCGTGCCGGGGGGGCTTAGTACCTGGAACGATTGCAGCAATGCCGTCGTAAAGGGGAAGCAAATAAGGAAGTATAGGCTGGCCTTCACTTCGAAGGCTAGTCTCTGGAGAGGGCATCAGCGCCCAGCGGAAAAGATTTCCGTGAGCCCTTAGCAAGCTGGAGAGATCATTTGATCTCAAAGGTGAAACTGAGGGACTTTTACTTATTCGACGTTCCCGATTGGTGTTCTTTGGAGTGTGCCGGAGGCGGCCAGGGAGGGGGTCTGCTTCATAGCGCTACTGCGTACTTGACTCTGGGCCTCATCTGCTCTCGACTCTTTCTTTTCTAAGAAACGTGCTAGATGCGGTGTAGCTACATGCCACGCGAACTTGCGGGGTGCAAACAATAATCTCGGGAGAACCAATATTAAATCTGGTGTTGTTGTTGTCTTCTTGGGCCAAAGTGCAGTGGAACGATGGATAGCCAGCGGAACCGGCAATTATTGGATATATCTTTTGGCGATATAGTCAGCGTATAGCGGCGAACGCTCGAATACTCTTCAGCTTGTGATTGTTCTGTGTTCAATTGAAGGAGAGGCCTTATTGGGCAACAAGAGGAAGGAAACCTTGATACAAAAATCCCCTAACGTTCGGCGCTGATGAGCGTGGCGTCGGACACCTAATCCCCTCTATGAGGAATTGAGGTCGTTGACGGGCAGGTCAATGCCTAGCGCCAAAAAACAAAAAAAAAAAAAAAAAACGCGTCCCCGGTTCCCTCCGGAGTGACGGCGAGGACTCGCTACAGCTCGGGCACTCGGCTGCGGTACATGGGTCTTAAAGAGGGCCACAGGGGAGCGGCCCCTGGTCAAATAAAAGCAAGCATGAGTTCGAATACACGTTTAACTACCCCAGGTGGGTTAAATCCCACCCATGGCGATGCCATGGCTCAGCCCCACCGTACTCTGGGGGGGGGCAAAACTCATGAGGAAGAGAAGGATGAGGAGAGAAGAGTGGTAGGATGTGGTGATGTGAAGGAGAATACAAGGGACGGAGGCGAGATGTCTAACCGGAGTACGCCCGTCCCACTCAAAGATTGTAGAGTTATGCTGGTGCGAACTCCACTACCCATATTGAGTCCAAATAACAGCACAGGAGACCGTGAAGTTGAGGCCATTACTGCCATAGGAAAAAATGTCGGACGACAAGTGATGGAGGCCAGCCTGGAGACGAGCTGTGAGATGCTCAGCGCTGACGTATCGTTTACCTCCATCAACTCACCACATGTACAAGGGCGACCGGCGCGATTTTTTCGTCGGAAAAGAAGGAAGGAAGAATGCAGCTCTAGCGACGCTGGAACCCCTCACTCGACGAGAAAGTCGCGGGCTGCATTAAGTAAACTCCAACGAGTAGAACGGGAGAAGAGGGTTGAAGCAGAACTACTAGAGGCGACCCCCAGTCCCCCAACAAAAACTGGAAGCACAGCGCAAACCGAACGTCACGCTGATCCAAAGGTGAGGATTGAGGCCAGTCTCGCTGCAGTGGAAAAAGTCGCCCGACACTCGAGTAACCTGAAGGGCACTTTTGTCTCAGCGCTAAAACAGGCGGTAACCTCGATCCGTAGAGACGCCGAAGAGCTAGCTGACCGTACAGTCAGCGAGGAAACGAGGGCGCTCCGGAACGAAAATGAGAGACTTCGTGGACAGGTGGAAGCACTTCAAAAAGAAATGGCTGAGTTGAGAACCCTGATACAAGAGTGCTCAAGGAAACCGGTGCATAAAGAGCCATTACGGACTTCTTCACCATCTTCGCAGCTACCACAACTCTTAGCCGAGCTGGAAGGTCGTTTAATGAGGCAAATGGGCGAATGTCTTAGCGCGAGACTCGCAAACCTGGAGCCTCGATTAAATGCGGAACCGAAAATTCGGCCACCATTAGCCGCGGATCCGATTCCAATTGAGGACTCTACGACAAAGAGCATAGAAGAACACTCGATAGGGGAGAAGAGAAAATCTAGGAAAGGAAAGAAGCTGCGGGCACCTGATGCTAACAATGCACCCGATGCAGTAAGTGCGCAGATCCCACCAACCCAGAGCAACCCAGAGGCAAACTGCGAGCAAGAGTGGATAACAGTGCAAAGTAAGCGTAAACAGGCCAAGAATACCCCAACCGCTGCCATCGTAAAGCCCGTGGCTACGACTACTCAACGGCCACGAGCAAAGCTGAGAGCCCCGAGATCCACGGCCGTTGTGCTTACAATCACCGAAAAAGAACAGACCTACGCCTCTGTATTACGGGAGGCAAAGGAAAAAATTAAACTAAGTGATTTGGGCATAGAAGCCGTCAAATTTAAGCGGGCGGCGACGGGAGCGGTGATACTAGAGCTACCCGGATCACGCAGTGGAGACAAGGCCGATGCCCTTGCTAGTAAACTGAAAGAAATCTATGCTAGCGGGGTGAGCGTGTCGAGGCCGGAGAAGTGTGCCGAGGTACGAGTGGCCGGCCTCGATGACTCTGTAACGTCGGACGATATCAAAAAGGCGATAGCGGAGATTGGGGGCTGCAACCGCGAACAAGTAATAGTGAGTGAGGTTCGGCCAGACAGAACTGGATTGTTTGGAGCCTGGGTTCGGTGTCCAATTCTTGCGGCCAAGAAAATCACCGAGGGACGACTACTCATAGGCTGGGTCGCAGCAAGGGTAACCTTACTGGAACGCAAGGAAATTAGGTGCTACCGGTGCCTTCAAAGTGGGCACGTAGCCAGCCGGTGCACGTTTGGCGCTGATCGTAGCAATATCTGCTACCGCTGCGCACAACCAGGCCACCGGGCCGCGACTTGCGAGGGCAAACCCGTGTGCGTCCTTTGCACGGAAGCGGGCCGAAAGGCAGACCATCGGCTAGGGAGCGCTAAATGTCCGGCCCCTAGCGCCAAAGTTGCTAGAAGAGAGACGCCGCGGCACAACATGGTTCCGACCGGGTCCGCCCCACCGGACGGGGCAGCAATGCTTACAGATAAAATCGTAAATGCCTAGCACGGTACGGTTCCTCCAATGTAACCTCAACCACTGTGCCAATGCCCAGGATCTTCTGACACAAAGCATGGCACAGTGGTCCATTAATGTTGCAATGGTGTCAGAACCATATATCTCAGAGCTGAGGACCGCTTCAAATTGGATTGTGGATACGGAAGGCCTCGCAGCCGTTATACTCGACGGGGACCAGATGGCACTTGCGGGACCGCACCTAAAGGGTCGCGGGTGTGTCGCCGTCCGAGTCTCGGAGAATCTGGTAGTAATAAGCGCCTACTTTTCACCCAACAAGACACTCGCCGAGTTCGAGCGGTTTTTAGTCGAGATAGGCTCACTGGTAGATTGGGCCCGACCCCACGAGGTAATTGTCGCCGGTGACTTCAACGCAAAGTCGACTGCGTGGGGGACGCTGGATGACCGTGGACGAGGACAGGCCTTGTTACGATGGGCCGCAATGTACAATTTGACAGTATTAAATAAAGGCTCCGAGCACACGTGCGTACGCAGAGCGGGAGGCTCTATCGTTGATGTCACTTTTGCGAGTTCCTGTCTTGCTCGTCGCGTTGAAGATTGGGAGGTTATGACAAAGGTAGAAACACTGTCGGACCATAGATACATCCAATTCCGTATCCCTCCATTGTCGTCTGCTAGATCGGCTGAGCAGAGTCTCATTCCGTCTGAAATCGGCCCTAAATGGTCGCTGAGGTCGTTGGATAGAGTCGTGTTCGAAGAGGCGACAATAGTTAAGTCCTGGTGTTCCAGCCGCACTAATGCTGATATAGAAAGTGAAGTTCGGTGGCATGCAAAAGCGTTAGCAGACCTATCAGAGGCGTCAATGAGACGCGTACGAATTTTGAGGCCGAGGGATAAAGTTTACTGGTGGTCTGACGAACTAGCTGGTCTTCGATCAATCTGTGTGAGATCGCGGAGGATGTTTACGCGGTACAGGCGCCGACCGCTAGCACGTCGCAGTCAAGATGAAGAGGAACGGCTATACGTAGACTATCAAGCTGCAAAAAAGGATCTAAGGGTAGCAATAGCAAGGTCCAAAGAAAATGCTTGGAATGAGTTTCTTAACACGTTGCAACAAGATCCCTGGGGTCGCCCCTTTCGACTTGTAATGAGCAAATTGCGACCCCGGGCGCCGCCACTGACGTCCACCATGCAACCTTCGCTTCTTGACTCGGTGGTATCCACCCTGTTTCCACGTGGGAATGGGCGTACACCTACCCCAGCGCATCCGTACTCGATTCCAAGCGAAGAGTCAATACGCGTGACGCCTGAAGAATTAGAAGCAGCATTGGCAAAGGTCGCCGCTAAAAACACAGCTCCAGGCCCTGATGGCATTCATGGCAAGGTGTGGGCTCTCGCCCTTAAGGACGAAGAATTGGCGTGGAGGTTCTGCAGTTTGTTGACGCAAATCATGCAGAAGGGAGAGTTTCCCTCCGCCTGGAAGACTGGGAAATTAGTGCTGCTAAAGAAGCCCGGAAAAATCGAAACATCCCCTTCTGCTTACCGCCCAATCGTATTGTTGGATGAGGGTGGCAAAATCTTGGAGCGGATCATGGCTAAAAGAATAAATAGACATCTAGAAACCATCGGACCAGATCTGCACAGTGCTCAGTTTGGCTTCCGGCGGTCGCGGTCTACTGTGGACGCAATCGCAGAGGTGCGAGAAATCAGCGAGGAGACCACGGAGCAGGGTGGAGTTGTACTGGCGGTGTCCCTTGACATCGCCAACGCCTTCAACACCATTCCTCACGAGGCTGTTCTGCGAGGCTTAGTACATCATGGGATACCGTTATATCTCCAGAGGCTAGTAGAATCGTACCTGTGCGATCGTAAAATTGTGTTCCCGGGTAGGGATTCTTGGAGAAGCTACCGAGTCACATGTGGTGTACCTCAAGGGTCCGTTCTGGGGCCCCTGCTTTGGAATATAGGCTACAATTGCATCATTAAGACATCTCTGTCTATAGGTGTTAGGGTCATTTGTTACGCCGACGATACCTTGGTTGTGGCATCTGGCAGTTCCTATGTCGAGGCGAGCCGTCGCGTAACTGCTGGGGTAGCTCAAGTCGTAGCGCAGATAAGACACCTCGGGCTGCGTGTCGCGCTGGAGAAGTCCGAAGCGATCTGTTTTCACGGCCCGGGGCGAGCGCCTCCAGCGGGTGCGCACATCGTCGTTGCGGGAGTGTCCATCGAGGTAGGAAAATCCCTGAAATATCTGGGCCTAGTACTAGATTCCCGGTGGACGTTTAGAGCACATTTTGCGGCACTTGCCCCGAAGCTCACCGCCACTGCAATGGCTCTTAGCCGGATTATGCCAAATCTAGGCGGGCCGAGCGAGGGGTGTCGTCGACTCTACTCCGGCGTCGTCAAGTCGCAAGCTATGTACGGGTGCCCAATATGGGCTGATAAGCTGTCCCGCAAGAACAAGCAGCTTCTGAGGCGTTATCAAAAACTAATGACGATTAAGGTTGCGCGAGCGTACCGCACGGTGTCATACGATGCCGTGTGTTTGATCGCAGGTTCCGCGCCCTGGCACCTCGAGGCTACCGCTCTGGCAGACGTCTATTGGCGCAGGGCTGATACGCGTGAAGCAGGGAGAGAACCGGACACAGATACCATACGCTCCTGGCGCCTGGATGCCTGCCAGCGCGTGATACAAGACTGGAGAACCGACTTAGACAGGGCAGAGATGGGCGGATATACAATAAGTGCCATATTGCCCGTCCTAAGCAAGTGGCTGGAGAAGAAGCGCGGCCCGTTATCCTTTCGTCTGGTGCAGGTCATAACAGGCCATGGCTGTTTTGGCAAATACCTCCACCGCATCAGACGGGAACCGACCCCTGCGTGCCACCACTGCCAAGGGGACAACGATGATGCCGCGCACACTCTAGCGGCTTGTCCGGCGTGGGCGGAGGAGAGGCGCCACCTGGTTGCGGCCTTCGGGACGGACCTGGGCTTGCCTGAAGTTATTAAGAAGGCGGTGGACGACCTTGACAAGTGGACCGTCCTAACAAGATTCTGTGGCGTGGTGATGCGGCTCAAGGAGGAAGCGGAGAGAGCCCGAGAATGATAAAAAAAAAAAAAAAAAAAACAAAAAAAAAAAAAGAAAAAAAAAAAAAAAAAAAAAGAAAGTAAAAAAAAAAAAATATTAAGAAAAAAAAAAAAAATAATACATAAGGGAGAAAAAGGGAGAGGGAAAAAAAAAAAACAAAAAAAAAAAGGAAAAAAAAAAAAAAAAAAAAAAAAAGGGCTTATTACTAGTGTGGTGTCGAGAGAGTAACAGAGAGTCGCGAAAGCGGCAGTCGCTAGACGGGGCGCGGTGAAAAGGCCTAGCTGTTACCCGCCCTCGTCTAATAGCGAACAGTGGGCCCTGGTGGTTTTAGTGGGTATGGGGTCATCGTATTTTACGGCCTTGACCCCCACACTCCCCGCGCCAATTAACAACTTGCCCAGGCGCGGGCGCCCGTAATCGGGTTTCCCCAGGTAAAAAAAAAAAAAAAAAAAAAAGGTTAGGTTAGGTTCCCCCCCTCCGCGGACGAATTTACCCGCGGCTCCTAGGCTTGTCGTGCCGGGGGGGCTTAGTACCTGGAACGATTGCAGCAATGCCGTCGTAAAGGGGAAGCAAATAAGGAGGTATAGGCTGGCCTTCACTTCGAAGGCTAGTCTCTGGAGAGGGCATCAGCGCCCAGCGGAAAAGATTTCCGTGAGCCCTTAGCAAGCTGGAGAGATCATTTGATCTCAAAGGTGAAACTGAGGGACTTTTACTTATTCGACGTTCCCGATTGGTGTTCTTTGGAGTGTGCCGGAGGCGGCCAGGGAGGGGGTCTGCTTCATAGCGCTACTGCGTACTTGACTCTGGGCCTCATCTGCTCTCGACTCTTTCTTTTCTAAGAAACGTGCTAGATGCGGTGTAGCTACATGCCACGCGAACTTGCGGGGTGCAAACAATAATCTCGGGAGAACCAATATTAAATCTGGTGTTGTTGTTGTCTTCTTGGGCCAAAGTGCAGTGGAACGATGGATAGCCAGCGGAACCGGCAATTATTGGATATACCTTTTGGCGATATAGTCAGCGTATAGCGGCGAACGCTCGAATACTCTTCAGCTTGTGATTGTTCTGTGTTCAATTGAAGGAGAGGCCTTATTGGGCAACAAGAGGAAGGAAACCTTGATACAAAAATCCCCTAACGTTCGGCGCTGATGAGCGTGGCGTCGGACACCTAATCCCCTCTATGAGGAATTGAGGTCGTTGACGGGCAGGTCAATGCCTAGCGCCAAAAAACAAAAAAAAAAAACGCGTCCCCGGTTCCCTCCGGAGTGACGGCGAGGACTCGCTACAGCTCGGGCACTCGGCTGCGGTACATGGGTCTTAAAGAGGGCCACAGGGGAGCGGCCCCTGGTCAAATAAAAGCAAGCATGAGTTCGAATACACGTTTAACTACCCCAGGTGGGTTAAATCCCACCCATGGCGATGCCATGGCTCAGCCCCACCGTACTCTGGGGGGGGGCAAAACTCATGAGGAAGAGAAGGATGAGGAGAGAAGAGTGGTAGGATGTGGTGATGTGAAGGAGAATACAAGGGACGGAGGCGAGATGTCTAACCGGAGTACGCCCGTCCCACTCAAAGATTGTAGAGTTATGCTGGTGCGAACTCCACTACCCATATTGAGTCCAAATAACAGCACAGGAGACCGTGAAGTTGAGGCCATTACTGCCATAGGAAAAAATGTCGGACGACAAGTGATGGAAGCCAGCCTGGAGACGAGCTGTGAGATGCTCAGCGCTGACGTATCGTTTACCTCCATCAACTCACCACATGTACAAGGGCGACCGGCGCGATTTTTTCGTCGGAAAAGAAGGAAGGAAGAATGCAGCTCTAGCGACGCTGGAACCCCTCACTCGACGAGAAAGTCGCGGGCTGCATTAAGTAAACTCCAACGAGTAGAACGGGAGAAGAGGGTTGAAGCAGAACTACTAGAGGCGACCCCCAGTCCCCCAACAAAAACTGGAAGCACAGCGCAAACCGAACGTCACGCTGATCCAAAGGTGAGGATTGAGGCCAGTCTCGCTGCAGTGGAAAAAGTCGCCCGACACTCGAGTAACCTGAAGGGCACTTTTGTCTCAGCGCTAAAACAGGCGGTAACCTCGATCCGTAGAGACGCCGAAGAGCTAGCTGACCGTACAGTCAGCGAGGAAACGAGGGCGCTCCGGAACGAAAATGAGAGACTTCGTGGACAGGTGGAAGCACTTCAAAAAGAAATGGCTGAGTTGAGAACCCTGATACAAGAGTGCTCAAGGAAACCGGTGCATAAAGAGCCATTACGGACTTCTTCACCATCTTCGCAGCTACCACAACTCTTAGCCGAGCTGGAAGGTCGTTTAATGAGGCAAATGGGCGAATGTCTTAGCGCGAGACTCGCAAACCTGGAGCCTCGATTAAATGCGGAACCGAAAATTCGGCCACCATTAGCCGCGGATCCGATTCCAATTGAGGACTCTACGACAAAGAGCATAGAAGAACACTCCATAGGGGAGAAGAGAAAATCTAGGAAAGGAAAGAAGCTGCGGGCACCTGATGCTAACAATGCACCCGATGCAGTAAGTGCGCAGATCCCACCAACCCAGAGCAACCCAGAGGCAAACTGCGAGCAAGAGTGGATAACAGTGCAAAGTAAGCGTAAACAGGCCAAGAATACCCCAACCGCTGCCATCGTAAAGCCCGCGGCTACGACTACTCAACGGCCACGAGCAAAGCTGAGAGCCCCGAAATCCACGGCCGTTGTGCTTACAATCACCGAAAAAGAACAGACCTACGCCTCTGTATTACGGGAGGCAAAGGAAAAAATTAAACTAAGTGATTTGGGCATAGAAGCCGTCAAATTTAAGCGGGCGGCGACGGGAGCGGTGATACTAGAGCTACCCGGATCACGCAGTGGAGACAAGGCCGATGCCCTTGCTAGTAAACTGAAAGAAATCTATGCTAGCGGGGTGAGCGTGTCGAGGCCGGAGAAGTGTGCCGAGGTACGAGTGGCCGGCCTCGATGACTCTGTAACGTCGGACGATATCAAAAAGGCGATAGCGGAGATTGGGGGCTGCAACCGCGAACAAGTAATAGTGAGTGAGGTTCGGCCAGACAGAACTGGATTGTTTGGAGCCTGGGTTCGGTGTCCAATTCTTGCGGCCAAGAAAATCACCGAGGGACGACTACTCATAGGCTGGGTCGCAGCAAGGGTAACCTTACTGGAACGCAAGGAAATTAGGTGCTACCGGTGCCTTCAAAGTGGGCACGTAGCCAGCCGGTGCACGTTTGGCGCTGATCGTAGCAATCTCTGCTACCGCTGCGCACAACCAGGCCACCGGGCCGCGACTTGCGAGGGCAAACCCGTGTGCGTCCTTTGCACGGAAGCGGGCCGAAAGGCAGACCATCGGCTAGGGAGCGCTAAATGTCCGGCCCCTAGCGCCAAAGTTGCTAGAAGAGAGACGCCGCGGCACAACATGGTTCCGACCGGGTCCGCCCCACCGGACGGGGCAGCAATGCTTACAGATAAAATCGTAAATGCCTAGCACGGTACGGTTCCTCCAATGTAACCTCAACCACTGTGCCAATGCCCAGGATCTTCTGACACAAAGCATGGCACAGTGGTCCATTAATGTTGCAATGGTGTCAGAACCATATATCTCAGAGCTGAGGACCGCTTCAAATTGGATTGTGGATACGGAAGGCCTCGCAGCCGTTATACTCGACGGGGACCAGATGGCACTTGCGGGACCGCACCTAAAGGGTCGCGGGTGTGTCGCCGTCCGAGTCTCGGAGAATCTGGTAGTAATAAGCGCCTACTTTTCACCCAACAAGACACTCGCCGAGTTCGAGCGGTTTTTAGTCGAGATAGGCTCACTGGTAGATTGGGCCCGACCCCACGAGGTAATTGTCGCCGGTGACTTCAACGCAAAGTCGACTGCGTGGGGGACGCTGGATGACCGTGGACGAGGACAGGCCTTGTTACGATGGGCCGCAATGTACAATTTGACAGTATTAAATAAAGGCTCCGAGCACACGTGCGTACGCAGAGCGGGAGGCTCTATCGTTGATGTCACTTTTGCGAGTTCCTGTCTTGCTCGTCGCGTTGAAGATTGGGAGGTTATGACAAAGGTAGAAACACTGTCGGACCATAGATACATCCAATTCCGTATCCCTCCA